>NC_057712.1:48411203-48454285 GCF_004010195.1 Chiloscyllium plagiosum
TACCTGCTGTACCTGCATGTTTGCCTTCATTGACTGGTGTACAAGAACACCCAGATCTCTCTGTACTGCCCCTTTACCTAAACTGATTCCATTGAGGTAGTAATCTGCCTTCCTGTTCTTGCCACCAAAGTGGATAACCATACATTTATCCACATTAAACTGCATCTGCCATGCATCTGCCCACTCACCTAACTTGTCCAGGTCACCTGTAATTTCCTAACATCCTCATCACATTTCACCCTGCCACCCAGCTTTGTATCATCAGCAAATTTGCTAATGTTATTGCTGATACCATCTTCTATATCATTAACATATATTGTAAAAAGCTGCAGTCCCAGCACTGCGGTACCCCACTGGTCCCTGCCTGCCATTCCGAAATGGAGCCGTTTATCACTACCATTTGTTTCCTATCAGCCAACCAATTTTCAATCCAATCTAGTACTTTGCCCCCAATACCATGCGCCCTAATTTTACTCACTAACCTCCTGTGTGGGACTTTATCAAAAGCTTTCTTAAAGTCCAGGTACACTACATCTACTGGATCTCCCTCATCCATCTTCAGAGTAACATTCTCAAAAAATTCAAGAAGATTAGTCAAGCATGATTTCCCCTTCATAAATCCATGCTGACTCTGTCCTATCCTGTTACTACTATCCAGATGTGCCATAATTTCATCCTTTATAATAGACTCCAGCATCTTTCCCACCACTGAGGTCAAACTATAATTTCCTGCTTTCTCTCTCCCACCTTTCTTAAAAAGTTGTATAACATTAGCCACCCTCCAATCCTCAGGAAGCGACCCCGAATCTATCGAACTCTGGAAAATAATCACCAACGCATCCACGATTTCCCGAGCCACCTCCTGGGATGCAGACCATCAGGCCCCGGAGACTTATCAACCTTCAGACCTAACAGTCTCTCCAACACCAAATCCTGGCAAATATTAATTTGAAGACAAAAAATCTGACTATTTCATTGCAATCTTATATTACAGACTTTTAATTTACAAATTGTATATGTTACGCATCATAAAAAATGTGATAGCTGATGAGTTATCACTGATTGAAAGGAAAAAGTATAGATAAGATCGGACAGATTCCAATGTTATGTATATGTGTGTGCAGAAATTAATATTAACTTAGATTAATGACCTATGTAGTTCATTGTGGTGGGATTAAGAATTAGAAAAAAAAAAGAAACCATTTTTTCATTATGATGGTTGATTTTTTTTCTAAAGGGGGAGGTGTTATGAAGTTGAAGGTACATACTGCACCTTTAAGAGAGAATGAATGATGTTCTTAACTGAAAGATGACAAGCACCTGTGATATGACTAGATAGCAGTCTCAGAGTGTACTGGAAAATTGAAAACATGTAACATTTGTCTCTGAAATGGATACCTGAGATGGTTGCTGTTTTAACAACAATTTGAATTTAACCAATCAGTTTAGATTATGCCCCAAGATACAAAAACACAATCGCATTTGAATTTATTGTTTTGCCAGCATCAATCCAATGAGATGCTCCAATGTTGGGGACATTAAAAATGCATTTTGATAATTACAGACAGAGCAATTGTCATCAACCAAGATTGAAGAAATTAAGAGACATTCCCTATCAAAGGTAACTTTTCATATGAAACATAGTCACAGTAGAAAGAAAGAAGATGACCTAGGGAGATCTTCAGCCGGAAGAAAACAGACACCAAAGATGACAGCCACTGTGTGGTTTTGAAATTAAATTGATGTAATTTTAGTAAGTGTCTTATTGGAACAGCATATTGTAATAGAATTGTAGGCAGGTAATAAGTAGTTAAGAGAAATGGGGGCTTAGAGTTGAGGATAGATGTTGTTAATTGTTCACTTTTAGTGTTAAAGATTAGATTCATATTATTTTCTTTAAATATTGGAATTTGGGAGTTCTCTATCACTCATATTATTACAGATTACAAGGCAAGGTGATCTTTTCTGGGTGTTTAGTTGAATTAACAGAGGGGTTCACCACTGTGTTGTAATACTATTAGTGCCTATCCCTCCTCACAGACTCTCTGCATGCTGTCTGGATGTTCACTATCTAATCCATCATCTAATCCATAGTTAATGTTCCTAACCCCTGCCAAACTAGTTTAAACCCTCCCAAAGAGCTCTAGCAAACCTCCCACCCAGGATATTGGTGCCTTTCCAGTTCAAGTGCAACCCGTTCTTCTTGTACAGGTCCCATCTTCCACAGAAGATATCCCAATGATCCACAAATCTGAAACCCTCCCTCCCACACCAGCCCTGCAGCCACATGAGGAAAGGCTGAGGCACTTGGGGTTGTTTTCATTGGAGAAAAGAAGGTTTAGGGGTGGCTTGATAGAGATGTACAAGATGATTAGGGGTTTAGATAGGGTTGACCATGAGAACCTTTTTCCACGTATGGAGTCAGCTATTACGAGGGGGCATAGCTTTAAATTAAGGGGTGGTAGGTATAGGACAGATGTTAGGGGTAGGTTTTTTACTCAGCGAGTCGTGAGTTCATGGAATGCCCCAGTAGCAGTGGTGGACTCTTCCTCTTTATGGGCATTTAAGCAGGCATTGGATAGGCATATGGAGGGTAGTGGGCTAGTGTAGGTTAGGTGGGCTTGGATCGGCGCAACATCGAGGGCCAAAGGGCCTGTACTGCGCTGTATTCTTCTATGTTCTATGTTCATCTGCACTCTCTCTATTCCTAGCCTCACTGGCACATAGCACCAGCAGCAATCCTGAGATTACTACTCTGCTCATCCTGTCTTCTAGCTTCCAACCTATCTCCCTATATTCTCTTTTCAGGTCCTCCTCCATTTTCCTACCTATGTGATTGGTACCGATGTGTACCACAACTTCTAGCTGCACTCCCTCCCCCTGAGGAATCCTGTAGACTTGATCCAAAGCATCCTTGACTCTGGCACCTGGAAGGCAACATACTATCCGGAAGTTTAGCTCACAATCACAGAATCTCCTGTCTGTTCCTCTCACAATTGAATCTTCTTTCACTATCACTCTCCTATTCTCCCCCCTTCCCTTCTGAGCCACAGAGTCAGGCTCAGTGCTAGAAACCTGGCCGCTGTGGCTTTCTCCTGGTCGGTTGTCCCCCCCCAGCAGTATCCAAAACAGTATGCTTAATATTGAGGTGAATGGCCATAGGGTGTCTCTGCACTGTCTGCCTGTTCCCATTCCCTCTCCTGATGGTTACCCAGCTACCTTTATCCTGTACCTTAGGTGTGACTGCCTTCTTATAACTCCTCTCCATCACTCCCTCAGGCTCCCGAATAATCCAAAGTTCATCCAGCTCCAGCTCCAGTTCCTTAACACGGTCTGTGAGGAGCTGGTGTTGGGTGTAATTTTTGCAGGCAAACTCAGCAGGCACACCAGTGGTGACCCTTAACTCCCACATTCTGGAGGAAGAAATTACAACTGCCCGAGTCCCCATCAGCTTTGCTCTAAATTGCCAAGAGAGATTGAATAAATGAAAATAAACAAAAAAAGCTTACCTTATCAACCCTCCACACACGGTCTTTTTGCTTGTTTATAGGAGGAGGACAGGTGGGAGACTACACGTGTAGTATCTTGGGTTTAGCCACGACCCGAATATATCAGTTCATGTACTCAGCAATGTCCGTATCCACGTCCACTCCTGTTGAGCCCATTGCTCTGCCTGTTCACAAGGTGAAGTATTTGAGAGGAAAACCTATTTTCCCGGCAGCCGCCCGGTCCTCTCACCACTCCCGCTGCTGCAAATGGAGAATGAGTAGGTAAGTGCCATTGAATGGGCATGTTACAAGCAATGATGAAAATTTAGACCATGAGTCTTGGTGAGAGGCTTATGCAATACCAGAGTTAGAGTGAGTGGTGGTCCTGTGAGTGTGTGGAACAATTGAGGAGATGGTGGAATTTACTCTTTGTAGACCATAGAAGATCATTGATCTTCTTCCTGCTTAGGTGGTCCTCTGAATGTGGGCCTCAGCACTTGGGGCTGATACTTGGGTAGAGATTGGCTGTGTCCAGTGGCATAGTATCCTTGTAGTAGTCAGCAGGGAAAAGGATGTGGCCCTTCTCCAACACCGTATCCACTAATACTCCCATGTCCCTGACAGCAAAGGAGAGAATGAACTCTGCTTTCAGGGCCTTCTCTTCAGTGGTAATTGTTGAGGACTGCAATGTGATGGTTGGTCCTGGCTTGCAGGTCTGCAGTCTTATGAGAATGAGCTTTAAATAAGTCAATGAACAGCGCAAGACCATGGCAGACATGAGAACCTCCATTTTCTGCTGTGTAATTGCAGGAGAATGGTGCTGAAGAGCTTGCTTATGTAATTAATGAGGCAAAGAACTGAAGATTGAAGGGAAAAGAGCTTCTGAGACATGGTGCTTCCATACTATGCATCTCTTTCAAGAAGACACTAACTGAAAAGTGGGAAAATTCACCTTAATGTCTTAATTGCTTAGCAGAGCAGTGGTGGAGAAGAAAAGCAAAAAGAACAAATCCAGCATCTCAGATTCTACTATCTAACAGCACATTCTGGCTCATTTCCCAAAAGATCAGTGGTTTAACAATGGACTTGGTTGATCAGCTATTGACCCATAGCAAAAACTTGCAAATGTGAGCAGACACCAAGCTCAAATAAATGAACAGCCCTGGCAATGCAATATAACTTTGCAACTTACTGGTTACATCTACACAAATTACTTGTCCTTCTAGTATAGTATTTTAGTGCTGCATACACCATGGAATAGTTTGAGACTAACCAATATTCAAAATCATTTTGCTCTTGTCCATTCAAAACCATAATTGACAGGGTTAAAAATCACACAACACCAGGTTATAGTCCAATAGGTTTATTTGGAAGCACTAGCTTTTGGAATGCTGCTCCTTCATCAACCACCCGATGAAGGAACAGCACTCTGAAAGCTAGTGCTTCCAAATAAACCTGTTGGACTAAAACCTGGTCTTGCGTGATTTTTAACTTTGTATACCTCAATCCAATACCAGCATCTCCAAATCATCATTGACGGGATTTTCATACCAGATTGCTGAACAGGATGATAAATTGTAGTCAAAGACTGTGCCTGTGTTAAGCTTCTTTTTCCAGTCATGTTTATTAATTTTACTTCTCCAAATTTCCACCTCTGACCTTAAAGTACTGTCCCTTCCTGCACTGTAGATGATAGTTGATCTGATAATCCTCAAGTCCATTCTCTTGCCTGTCTATCTGTCTATCTCAGTCTTGAATATGCTTAATAACATGCCATCTGCAGCCCTCAGTGTAAAGAACTCCACAGATTCACTATCATCTGATGGAACAAATTCCTCTTCATCTTTGTCTTAAATATGTGACCCCTTATTCTGAGTTTGTGCTCGCTGGTCTTATCATATAATAAAGGTTGCAAATTCATTGAAAGGTATCATGGCTTGGATGGTATCCTGATTTATTGCCAGTTGGTTAAAAGACCTGCTTGATTTTGTTTCAATTGAAGTCATTAATAATGATTAAATGGGAAGTTTAAGGAGTACATTTCAGAGTTGGGGTGATGGGGAACAAGAAAATTGCGATGGGGTGAGCGGACAAGAAGTCAGATTTTTAGGTCATAGCTCATTACTTGCTTCCAGAACTCAGGAGCAGCTGCAGAATGTAGCTGTGAAGAGGGGTTAGGGGTTACTTTGAGTGCATGCATGTACACTTTCTACGATGAGGCACTCAGAAATGGTCACTTTGAGCTATCTCCTCCTTATTCCATGTATGTTAATTGCCATGATTGCAGAAGCCAGCTTACTCACCTCAAACTGGCATTTGTATCTTGAATCACATCTTGCTTCCCACCTATCTGCTTCCCACCTATCTGCTCCACCCTCCCCTCTGACATATCACCTTTACCCCCACCTCCATTCACCTATTGCACTCTCAGCTTCCTTGCTCCCAGTCCCACCCCCTCTCATTTATCTCTCCATCCTCGAGACTCCCAGCCTAATTCCTGATGAAGGGTTTTTGCCCGAAATGTCGATGTTCCTGCTCCTTGGATGGTGCCTGACCTGCTTTACTCTAATCTCCAGCATCTGCAGTACTCACTTTCATCTAGAACCACACTAGTTATATGCAACTTAATATTTCCCTGGCAATGCATTTACTAGTAAGGCACCAGAACAAATCACTCTCAACTATTTATAGAAGAAATGCAACAGACTTTATCAATTGGCCCTGTATTGATATAGTCCAGTGAGAAATGCTAAAAAATGTTTAAAAAATATATACTTGTCAAAGTGTTTACAGGAATCTGTACTGGAAATAAAAAGGTTGATGGGAATGTTAATAAATCCCTTGGTCCTTCTTGCTGAACAGTGTGTGGTATTTTAAGGAGTAATTTTTCACTTGCTCTACTGCACATTTATAATTGTCTTCCACTGCGAGAGAAATTCTCACATACAAGAGGTCAGTCAGCACTAAGTAGGCTTCTCCTCAATGTATTTATCTCTTCACTAAAGCTCAGAAATAGCTGAACACTGAAAGATTTGGATTTCTAAACAATCCTATGAACCTAGTTGAAAACATGTCTTTTTTCTCTTACTGTTTATTCCTCAATTTTGCATCCTATAATGTCACTATGAGTCAGATATATTAAATTTACATTAACTGTATTACACTATTACTCTAATTTAACCACCAATTTGTGACACATTTTTATCTTCCACCACATGCTAAATAATGCATGCTCCATCTCACATCTTTGACTACAAGCAAAGTCATACAGGCTTCAATAAGAAAAGAATGGATTATATCTTCTTCATCTTTGTTTGTGATTCTTAATTGTGGGCGGGGTAATTACACAAATGAACCTTTCTGTTGTTTACGAAGGTTGAGAAGAAAATGGCTTCTCACAGCACCATGGAAATAAATTTTGCAGTCACTGGAATTGGTGATTAAATCCTTTACAGCTCTTACCGAGGTGATTTAAACCCCAGGTGTTGTATTACTCTATGTGTGCTAATAGATCAGATGACATTGCGGAGACACTAGACTAATAGAGGCAGCTTCTCAGGCAGAGACATCCTACTGAGGTATTTCAGCACTGCTTCCCCTCACACTGT
This sequence comes from Chiloscyllium plagiosum, assembly GCF_004010195.1. Classification (NCBI taxonomy): domain Eukaryota; kingdom Metazoa; phylum Chordata; class Chondrichthyes; order Orectolobiformes; family Hemiscylliidae; genus Chiloscyllium; species Chiloscyllium plagiosum. The sequence goes on from NC_057712.1 coordinate 48,418,300, forward strand.
ATCTGCTGTTGCAAGAAGCAGCAAATTAACAACATTAATAGAACAAGAACATGTTGAGACAGCAGCCCATATTTCATTGATATTTGTACAGAGAGCCGACTGATCCATAAAGCTCTCTCAAGTCTGCATCTTTCCTGGTGCCATACGTAATGCCATTTGGTTTGTTACAAATTGCAGCACTGATGATAGGGCAACATGCTGGTGCCTCGAAGAAAAGCCTCACTTTTATGCAGCCCCTTTTGTGACCTCAAGACATCCCAAAACACTTTACAAACAGTGAATTACTGAAGAAATGTTGTCAGTATTGTAACGTAGGTGCCACAGCAAATCAATATACAAAAGCTGTCAGAAACATCAATGTGATAATCACTAGAGACCATCTGCTTTAGTGAGGCTGGTTCAAGGATAGACATTGATTATGACATGAAGGAAACACCTTCGCTCATCTGTAAATTATTACCAAGAGTTCATTGATACATGTTCTAAGGAACCAGACGGGACCAGATTAATAACTCAACCCCCAAACAGTGCCTCTGGCACTTGTGCACACTCTCAGTTCTGCTCTGAATTGTCAACATAGGTTTTGTGTTCAGGTTGTGTACTTGGGGCTTGAACCCTCAAATGTCTGGCTGAAGAGTGAGTGAGCTATAAATTAAACTACAGCTTAATACATTAACAACCCAAAATTAGGCTCAATTGCATGTAAGATAACACAATAATTTCAGATATTAAAGTTCTGAAAACCACACAAAGATTTGCATGATAAATAAATAAAGCTCCCAACTAAAGCATGTATTTTTGGAGAAGATTGTCTTTAACCTTAACTACTAGGTAAGGTCTCACCATGATTAATATTGTGGTTAGTATTGAGATTCATCCTTAGTTTGTAAGGATACCATTAATCTACACCATCCCTGAACAACTGAACAAAATTACAGTGAATAATATTGTAGATCAAGTTTATGTACTAAAGTTATTTTTTAAAAATAAGATGAATAATGTAATCTATCTTATTTTTCAAATATTAAGATATTGGCTGGCCTTATAAAGTTATTTTAAAGATCTCCTGGTGGGCTGAATCAACATTTTGTGAAGCAGTTCTGAATATTTAATGGAAGTAGGAATGAATAACTTCTCACAGAATCATAGAATCCCTAAAGTGCAGATAGAAACCATTCGACTGATCGATTTTGCATGACTCTCTGAAGAGCATCAGTACTCTCACCTTATCACTGTAACCCCACATTTACTATAGCTAATCGACATGGACTGTCAGGGTAATTTAACATGACCAGTCCATCAAACCTGCACATCTTTGGATTGTATGAGGAAACCAGAGCACCTGGAGGAAACCCACGCAGACATGGGGAGAACGTGCAAACTCCACAAAGACAGTCACCTAAGGAAAGAATGGAACCTGTGTCCCTAGCACTGAGAGGCAACAGTGCTAACCACTGAAGCACTAAGCCATCCCATCGCTTCTGTTTATAATTTAATCTAAGTTGGTCTTAATCTAAAAATCACAAGGGGCCTGGACAGAGCAGATATGCAGAAACTATTTTCACTCCCAAAGGATCGAGAACAAGAGAAAACAGATTTCAACTGTACATTAAAATGTGGAGCAGAGGCACAGACCATGGTTTCCAGTGCCACTCCTGAACTGGGCCGTGAACCTGCTCGCAACCTGAGTACAGCCATCCTGCACCCCCATCCCCACCCCTTTTCACAACAGCCAAACCCTGAGGAATGAAAAGCCATCCAGATATTGCAACCATGCTCTCAGAACAGCTGGCTCTCCTGAGAGATCAGGCCATGATCATCAGGTTCTGATGAAACACCCTGATTGAGTCCCAGGTTCTTTACAAAAGAAACAAATGCGAGCTGAAGAAAATCTTTTTGATGCAGCCTGTGGTTAAGATCAAGAAAGCACTGACCAAGAGTGCTGTGGAGACAGTTTCAATCAAGGCATTCAGAAGGGAGTCATTTGGAATTGAAGAATGTGCAAGGTCATGAGGAGACGGTGGGACCGTGGTGCGAGACTCAACTGGAGAGAAGGCACAAACACAATGGGAAGAATGGCCTCCTTCTGTGCTGGGTAACCCTCTTGTGATTATGTGAACAAGGTTGAAGCTAAATTGAAGCTCAGTCAAGACAGAGGATTGCAAAGGGAGAGGATGGAGACAATCCAAAGTGCTTTGTAACCAACAGGTTATGTTTGATGGGGGACCTGTGGCTCAGACAGTAATGCCTGTCACATTGAGCCAGAGGCTCTGGATTCAAGCTGCACTCCAGGACTTTAGAAATAGCTGCTTATGGTTTAGCAGCTTGATAACCAGTGTACAACCCCTTCCAGCATTCCCCAAAGTGAAAAATAAGCGTACAAACAGCACTTACTTCCACAAGTGTAATCATTGCTCCAGTCGAGAAAACACAGCATTACATTTGTATCAAATGTGATCCTACAAGGCAACACAATTGTGATCAGATCAGTTTTATAAAATGTCAAATAGTAGTTGTTGGGTAACATACACAAAAACATTTCATCAGCTAATATGACTATTGCACACCGTCCTGCACTTATTGTTAATCGCATTTAACTAATCTTTATTTGGGTTTATATCTGCCGCATCTACAGGGACTCTTACAGTTTTCTTAGTGCTTCCTTGTTCCCTGCACATTTCGTTCTATGATTCAGTTACTTTTCTCAAAGTTATCATTGGCAAACATTCCCACACAACAACAACAAATTATATTTGCATAGCATACTTCATATTGTATATATTTCCTGAAAGAGTGTGATTGCTGACATCCTAAACCAAACGGCTTCTTCCAATCTACCATGGAAAGAGGTTGCAATTCAGCATCATAACATCATCAAACTATTGAGTATATTCAGCTCGACATATCTTAAGACAGAATGCACACATCAGTTAGAACATTAAACCATAGAAAATCTGTACGCAGAAGTAGGCAATTCAGCCCCTCAAGCCTACTCTGCCATTTAATATCATCATGGCTCCTCTCAGCCTCAACTCTGCTTTCATGCCCATTCACCATAACCTTTTAACTTGTTATTAGTTGCAAAGCTGTCATCTCCTCCTTTAAATTATTCCTGGCATCTATCACATTCTGGAGTGGTGAATTCCAGAGATTCACCAATTCTATTTACATGATCCATCTGTGTATGCTTTGTTATGAGGCAGAGATCGACACCCCTCTGATGACTAAAACTGAAACACCCAGAGAGGTTCATCTCGCCTTATAATCTGTTAAAAGAAACGTGAAAAGTGGTATAACCTACCTCTCACCACCCCCACTATCTGTTATAAATGAGTGGTTAAATGAAATGAAATCCCTTCACTCACTCTATAATTAACAAGTAACAATATACTTATCCAACTCCAATAGTGAATAAAACAACAGAACCACTAACAAACTGAACAATTCCCCCCTCCAACTATTAACTGTTCCCTAATAAAACAAAATCCTAATGGCATATTCCAATAAAATATGCATCCCACTTATATAACAAAACAATAGAATTTAGTCTCAAATTTACAGATCGGATATGTTTTCTGGAATGCTTCGTTCCCTCTCTGCTGATCTTCTTTCAGGAATACCTCTTCCTTTGAATTCTTGCATCAGGAATGCCTCTCTCTGTTGAATTCTTGTGTCAGTTTTACTGTCAGGAATGTTCTCTCTGTGAATTCTGCTAAAACTTTTAACTAAAAGTGCAGTGATACTTTTATTAATAAGGTGGTGCTTTCTCTGAGAGCTGCAAGTTGCTACCTCTTGGCAGATGACAGTTAGCTCTCACTGATTTTCCAAATGCCCTTATTTTTATATCCTTGATGACCTACCAATATTTTTACAATGGGATTGTTTGTAAGGTTGGTCAAAACCATACGATGTAAAGTTAGTAGGTTTTTGGTAGCTATTACCTGGTTTAAATTGATTAACTAAATTTGAAAAGACTTGTCTTGGTAAAATTTGGCTTGGCTGTTCGATACAAAATGTTTCAATTCGGCTGCTCTTTTTTGCACCTGGACTTTAAGCTGCTCTTCAGATATCCACTTTAACTCTAAGTACGGAAAGAAAACACCATCCTTTAAAGGGACCACACAATGCTTTCCCCATTTTACAATTTTACACACATCAACTTTGCAACAACTTCATAAGCCAAAATACCATCCCCATCAAGCAGTGATCTCAGGACAGCAGTCTGATGATCAATACCTTGTCATGTTCCGTTCATCTACTACTTTTTTTTATTTTGCTTCAAATGATTGATTGCAAAGCTTGCCTCAAGACAATCATTGGCCTTGGCGGAAATTGATTTATGAATAAATAAGTCTTTGAATTGAAAACATCCCAAGATACATGATAGGATGGATTATCACATACAATCAACCACAGAATTATACAAACATGAAATTGGTCAGGCTTGATAATGCCCCTACCTCTGAGCCAGGAGGCCCGGGTTCAAGTCCCATTTGTTCCAGGCGTGAGCCATAACATGGCTGTTCATGGTTGACTAAAATATCTATCATAACAGGTATGAAAGCTGGGGATTATTGCTCGAGAAAGAAAGAGATAATGATCAAGGGAAACTAAGGTGAATTCAAATAATGGAGAAAAACAAATATTCAGAAGGAATTCCTTTCTTAATTTAGAAGGAGCTTCTTTACTCAAACAGTGTTGAAAATACAGAACTCTGTACTACAGTAAGTAGTTGATGTGAATAACTTACATCCATTTAAGGGGAATATGGCAGCACCTGATTTATAGAAAAAGTTATGCTAATAGGATTACAGAAGAAGGGCAGGTATGGGGACTTATGAGGAACATAAAAGACCATAAGTGACCTCTGGGACTGAATGGCCAATTTCTGTGATGTCATTTCCATACGATCATAAATGTGAGCCTCTAAATTTTGGTGCCAACTACTTGCATCTTGGTCGTCTAATGACATTTTCCAAGAGATGGTGTTTTATTGTTAAGTCCTACACTCACGGGAGCATACATGCATGCGCACACACAGAGAGAGACACACACACATGAGTTAATGATGGTTCAGAGAAAAACCCCTGCTCAATATCAACTGGCTTTTAGGGATATGACACTTTCACAAATGTTTCATCTAATCAAAGCCAGTTTTTGGAATTGCTGAACTTCAAAACAAAAAGAATCCTTTGATTTGATAATGAAAGGACAGTGAAATGTTGGCTGCTCTGGTAATAATCTTTCTGTTCATCTTTGACTCCTCAAGGTAACAGTAAGTCCATTTAAGTAATGATTGAATTTCAGACTTTCAATTAAATGAGTAGAGTCTGGATGTTTGCTGGGTTATCGTTAAGTACCATTAAGGTTCCTGTCTGAACTGCATCTATCTTTCTTTGCAGCTGCTGTTTAAGTAATTCCAATAGCTCAGTTCTCTAGTGCCAAAAGTGATGACATTCTCCACTTACCTTTTACAAAAGGTGCACTTAAGGCATTTGAGAAATGCAGACTTTGATACTGAGTGAGACAAATCAGGAAAAGCTGAGGTTCAGACCACAATTCGTTTTGTGATAGCCAATGTTTTGTGGGCGGCACAGTGGCACAGTGGTTAGCACTGCTGTCTCACAGCGCCTGAGACCCGGGTTCAATTCCCGCCTCAGGCGACTGACTGTGTGGAGTTTGCACGTTCTCCCCGTGTCTGCGTGGGTTTCCTCCGGGTGCTCCGGTTTCCTCCCACAGTCCAAAAGATGTGCAGGGTCAGGTAAATTGGCCATGCTAAATTGCCCGTAGTGTTAGGTAAGGGGTAAATGTAGGGGTATGGGTGGGTTTCGCTTCGGCGGGTCGGTGTGGACTTGTTGGGCCGAAGGGCCTGTTTCTACACTGTAATGTAATCTAATCTAAATCTAATCTAAATCAATGTACCAGTGATACTTTGAGGATAATATACTAGACATGTATGCCCCCGATAATTGGTCTTCCTGCTTAAAAGTAAATATACTTTTCTGAGTAGGAACATTAAAAGCTTAAGTCCTCAGATTAGAGCACATGGTGTTGGAAGTAATATATTGGTATGGAAAGAGAATTGGTTAATGGGCAGAATACAATGGGTGAGGTTAAGGAGTTTGTTTTCAGATTGACAACCTGTAATCAGTGGGATTCCGCAGGGATCAATGCTGGGACTGCAAGTGTTTACAGATTAATGACTTGGAATAAGGAAGTGGATATACTGCAGTGAAATTTGCAGATAGCACAAAATTGTTGGAAAGGCAAGTTACAAGAGGAATACAAAGAGTTCACAGAGAAGTATTGATAGGTTAGGTGGGTGGGCAAACTGTTGGCAAATGGAAATATGCAAAGTTGTTCATTTTGGAAGGGAGAACAAAAGAAGAGTATTATATTAATGGAGAAAAACTGCAGAAAGTTGCAATGCCAAGGCACCTGGGAAGACTTGTTCACAAAACACAGAAAATTAGCAAAGAAGGTGCAGCAGGGCATCTGGAAGGCTAATAGAATGTTGGCCCATATTTCAATGGTGTTGGAGTATAAGAATAGGGAAGTCTTACTGCAATTGTAAAAAGTGTTGGCGAGACTGCAAATGGGGTATTGTGGCAGCTTTTGTCTCTTTATTTGTTGAAAGATATCATTTCATTGTAGGCAGTTTAGAGAAGATTCGCCTAGTATTGCGATTGTTTTGTGAGCAAAGGTTAAACAGATCGGGACATTATACACTGGAGTTTAGAAGATTGAGAGATGATCTCATGGAAACATGTAGGATTCATAAAAGGCTTGACAGGATAAATGCTGAGATGATGTTTGCCCTCATGATAGAGTGCAGAACCAGAGGGGGCAGTCTCAGAATAAAGGGGTGCCAATGGAAGGCTGAGAAGAGTAGGAATTTCTTTTCTCAGCGGTTGAGAGTCTTTGGAACTCCTTGCCAGAGACAGCTGTGCTGGGAGTGTCCTTGTGTATATTTAAGGCTGAGATAGACAGATTTTTGATCAGTAGGAGAACCAAGGGTTACAAACAAAACACAGGAAAGTGGATATGAAGAATATTGGTTCACTACAATCAAACTGGATGGTGAAGCAGGTTCAAGAGGCTGAACAGCCTGTTCCAGTTCCTATTTCTTATGATCTTCTGTCTCACCACTGTTGGATAGCCTAGTTCTGTTCACTGTCATAGCTTACAATGAAGAAAGCTCCATGTCTTGAGTTTAAAGGAGGGAGGACTTGTGTGTCCATTGTTCATTTTAGCCATGTGGCCAAATATGCTTCTTAGCAATTTAAGCGCTTTAGAAACGCAGATTCCATTTTGAGAGCAACAGTAGCACCATGGCAATATCACAAGTCTAGTAATCCAGAAGCTAAGTTTGATACTTTTGGGACATGAGTGCAATCCCCACCACAGCAGGTGGCAAACATTAAATGCGACAAAAAAAAATTGGTGTTAAAAATAATGGTGAAGATGGCAACTATCATTGATGGCCGAAAAAAATTAGTTCACTGATATCTTTTAGGCCAGACACAGAGCAAAGTGTTTGATTCATAACTACTGAAATGGCCTAGTAAGCCATTCAGTTCAAGGACAATTGGGGATGGACAACAAATGCTGGTGTTGCCAGTGACACATAAATCCCATCAAGGAATAAAATAAATATAGGAAACATAACGGTTGTGAGCACAAAGATCATTGTGACAATGCCCAGATAATTTATTTTGCTAATCTTGTTACATGTTAGTGCTGTTGAGCTGCCTCAGTTGGCAGGCCAATGTGGGAAAAGTCATGTACATGTTGTTTTTCTCTAATTTATATTTTTCCATTTGGCATCTTACTGAAAATCAGTATCCACATTGTGACACATAATGTACTAAATTTAAAAAGTATGGAACAGATAAACCAGGAAATTAAAGTTCATTTAGTCTAAGTTTGGTGGTGGGGAAGTTATAAACAATTCTGAGGGACAGAATATATCTGCACTTGGAGAGACACAGATTAATCAGAAATTGTCATGGTGGATTTGTTAAAGGAAGGTCATGCTCGACTAATTTGAACTGCACACACAAGAATCAGTTGGTTCCTATAATATATGCTTCAATGCATTTTACAGTTTTAAATACATTAACCCAGGAAGTTAATCATTCCCTGACAAATGATTAATCATTACACCATCGTCCTTAATATGACAGTTAGAATCTGAAAGTGTTAACCAGTATCATAAGCTAAGCTCTGCCCATCAGTCTTATAAAGTGCTGCTTCTGGGAGGAGCTAACTATATATTTTTAATAATTCATGGTGAATGGGCATCTCTGATTGAGCCAGCATTTATTACCTATCTCTAGTGGCTTTTGAGAAGGTGATGGGTGAATTGACTTCTTGAACCACATTAGGCAGACCTACAATGCTGTGAGGGAGTGAGTTTCAGGACTTTGACCTAGTGACGTTGTAGGAATAGTATTATAATTCCAAATCAGGATGGTGAGTGGCTTGGAGGGCAATTTGCTGTTCCCATGTATATGCTGACCATGTCCTTCTGGATGACAGGGGCTGTGGGTTTGGAAGATGCCAAAGTCTAAAGAGCTTTGGTGAATTTTTGCAGTGCATCTCCTGAGCGATACATCTTGCTAGTGCATAGTTTGGATGCTTCAAGAACAGTATTGTGTAATTTTTGGTATATCCTGATGTCTCTCAGGAGACTATTTATCTCAGATGTAAAGTAATTAGCTTTTGTTAATTCTTACAAGGAATATGGACATCAATGGCAAGGCCAACATTTGTGACCCAAACCCATTTGCCCTTGAAACAAATAAGTCTCTCATCTACTTCAGAATTATAAAGCAGTTAAGAGTCAAATATATTGCTGAGGGTCTGGAGTCACATGTAGGCCAGACCAGATAAGAATGACAGATTTCCTTCCCTAAAGGCAATTATGGAATCTGATGGGGTTATATAACAATCCACAATGGTTTCTAATTCTAGATTCTATTTGAACTCAAGTTTCACTACTTGCCATGGTGGAACTTGCACCCATATCCACTGAGCATTAGCCTGTGGCATTGGATTATGAATCCAGGCTAGTAAGTAATATGTAATAACCCAATTATGACAAATAAGAGTGAGCTTCAGTTCTGGTAAAGACTGCCTGTAACCATCCTTGTGTTTTTAGAATCAGCTACTCACACTAACACCAAGAAAAAGGATAGGTGATAGTGCATCTACCCCAAGAACCCCAAGTGGTTCTGGAAGACCATTAGCAACACTGTAAGAACTTTTGTGCAGTAGTGTTCTCAATGTTTCACCTGAAGCTTTTGTGAGTGAATATGCAACAGCTCTTGAATAGCAGAAACTCAGAAGAAGAAAATTGGGGTGCGGCTGAGGGTATTAGGAAAAAAGCAGGAGGGCTATGGTAACAACAGCAGCAGCTTGCTCAATTTGACAGCACAATGAGGGAGGAGTTGAGATGGGGAAGAAGGTGGGAACATATCTTCAACCTGAGTGTTCTCAGCAACAACGCACACCACAGATTCTGTCACAGTACGCTCTGTGATGCAGAGAGCCATCTCCTCCACAGGGAGGAGTGTCCTTGCTTCTCCCCCTACCATCTTGCTGTTTTGGCTTTACTTATTTTTTGCTGTGTACTATTTGTCCAGTAAGAGAGAGAAAATAATGTGAGTGACTATGTTTTGCTATATTTGGGTGATTTGTTTGCAATCTAGGTTTGTTCAATTCATCGCATCAGTTGTATGACACTTTGATCTTTTACTATAATTCTGTGTTCTGTGATCCTGCCTCACTTGTACTTTCAAATATACCTGTTGGACTATAACCTGGTGTTGTGTGATTTTTAACTTTGCCCACCCCAGTCCAACACCGACACCTCCACATTTTGTTTAAATGGTAATAGCTTTCATTGCAGCTTTCCTTTACCAGGGACAGCCTGTCCTTAAGAAGAGCAGGCCTGCTCCAGCGGATGTTTTGTGAACAGCACTGCTGATTTTTCCGGCAGGGTGCAGAGATGTAGGTCTCCTGTGTCCAGCCATTACAACAATTCAAGTGAGGTAGCTACACCACATTATTGTGCCACCTCCCTCAAATCGATCAGGAATGGGCAGATCACAAAGATGGACATGCCTAGAAACTGTGGCATTTAAACTTACTGCCCAATCATTCCAAGTAACATTAAATGGTTCCATATTAACAATATTACACGGAACAGTATGTTGCAGAAACAGATCAGTGTTTATGCATCACTCAATCCTCCTCCCAAATTACTTCATCTCATTCGAGAAACATATTTTTGTTTTTCCCTCTCCTTAATGCATTTGATTGTCTTCTCCTTAATCTCTTACTTGCAACAAATATTTAGTATAAACAACTCTCAAATAGCATGTTAGTTCATCAAGTCAAATGATCGCAGGCTGATCAATTTTCAGAAGACTCAATCGTTTTGAAATTGTGTCTAGAGATCATTGTACAAGCTTGTCAAGTGTTGATATGCTAATCCTCTAATGGCATAATTTCAAGACAATCTTATTTTAATTATTTAATTAAATTGTTTGCATGCCCGATATGAAGCATAACTTTAATTAAAAGTTCAAACGTAGAATCATGCTGAGAAAACCCAGGCCAGTTGAAGACAAGAGAGGAGGATAGACTTGGAACTCTTACTACAGATTCTCTCATCATGATTCTGCATTACGTAGGTTTCATCATTGCCAAGGCAAATTTAACCAACAACTAATGAATAGCATAACTGGTAAAATACCTTTAGGATTACAATGTTTAAACTATTGAGGAGAAACCTAGGAATTTTAGATTGAAATTGACTTTGTATTTCTAATACAGTATCTGTTGTATTTCAAATTACTTTTTATTCTGTTGAAAGTGTGCCTTTGAGAGTTTCACGTCTCTAGCAAAGTGTGTGTGCTGCAAAATGGACATTCATTATGTGAGAAAACATGAATAAGACATGTCATGCATCAACTGGAAATAGCCAGGCACAGGAAGGTGCAATCATTCTCAACAATACATTGCAAACACAGTGATGCAACACCAGATTGTCAATGTAATTTATTCATTCCACAGTTGGCTATGGCAAGACTCTTATCAAGGTTTGATAATGGAAAGTCATGCATTTTTTATAACTCACTAAGGTCTTTTTGATGGATCTGATTGTCGCCGTAAGATTTTATAATAGATCTGTTATAGCGAACCAGAGCTTCATGCACAGTATGCCTTGCTATTGAATGGTCAAGCTCATCACAAAATGACAGAATCCATCAGTTAAGAATTGCCATTAATTTTTCAGAGTCTTCGATACAGCCACAGGTTTGCTGTTCTATTAAAATGCCATTTGCAGTTATTAAAGGACTAGGCAGTGCTACAGCATGTCAGAATCAGACATAAGTAGGTGGAATTTTTGAATCTGGAGACACCTATCCAATTTCATGTGCATTAATAATAGAAAATATTTTTCTCAATGTCCTTGCAATCTCCCCCTTCCTTTTGATCTTGCCTATATCAAGTGATAGTGCAACAAGTGAGGACCAGTACAGCGGTGGCATGCCAGCTGGCTCAAGGATGGTGAGGCGGGACAAGATTTACTGTTTTGCCGCAGAATTGAAGTGACATGTTATGCCCTTAAGGTTATAATGATACAACCAGTGACAAAAAGGCTTTGGAAATTGGAAATGCATTTTCTTGCACTGTCAGTGTGCAGGACCAAGGAGCAAACTAGAAGTGGACTACTAACATAGGCTGCAGCTAGTATTCTTAAAGACTGCCCTGCTAGCCAAGGTACACAAAATTGGAGGATTTTGTTTTGCTTTTCTGAACACCTGATACCAGGCTCAAATGGACCCAACATCTTAAGTAATGAGCTGCTTTGCCAGTAACCAGCATCACAGATTGATATCATGCACACAAGTGGAGCAAAAGACTTTCTTCCAACTTTCAGAGCCTTTTAGAAAAAAAAGTGGAAAAAAAAAACACAAAATGGAAATGAAACATTTAAGACCCATCTAGAAAGTAAAATAAAAATATAGCATTTCTGTGTTTGCCCCTTCACAGTGATAAAGGATTTCTGACCAAGTTACTCATTTATTCACTTGTCTTTTCAGACACAGACTACATATTCTCAAGACTTTACTTTGATGTGAGAGAGAATGATGCTTTTTTCCTTTGATCAGCTGTCATTTGATAATAAGCTTCAGAGCAAGAATCCATAAATGACACCATTCTTTAGTGTACTGTTCGGCACTGGGACTGATGAATGGGTTTCCATTTACATTTGCCACAATTCCCCCCTTAAATGTAAAATATGTCACTGAGCTCAGGTTCAGGTTACTATGACTGTAGCCTGAAAAATATCTAATCTGATGCACTATTGGACTGAACTAAATTAGTCATAAAGGCAATCTTATAATCAACTCCATCCACCCAGCAGCAAATCAACAATGGTAAACTTTAAAGTTGATGTGGAGGTAAACCTGTTGAACTACAATCTGGTGTTGTGTGATCATGAACTTTAAAGAGACAGGCACACAGGGAAGATTTGGGGCCAAATGCAGAACTGTATGAAATCACAACAATGATTCAATGCAATTGAATCATTTACTAATCCTATTCGAAAAATGTACGCTCATGTCCCACTCTTGAAACTTGAGCACAAAATTGCAGGTGAGGATGCACTGCATGAGCAGAAGAGCTGTCTTTCTGATGAGACATTTAACCCAGTGGGCATCAAACATCCCATAATAGAAAATCAGGTGAGAACCCCTGGGTGTCTTGACTGATATTCATCCCTACTCCAACACCATTTAAACAGATGACCTGGTCATTGTCACTTTGCAGATTGTGGCATCTTTCTGTGCTTTCTGGCTGTTACATCTCCCACATTACGGCAGTGATAACATTTGCTATGAAGCATTTTGGGACATCTCAAACTCATGAACTTCACTGTAAAAACTAAAATGATTCAGCTAGTATATCTATATTACAGGTAGCTCAGAATATAAAGTATATAATTTAACACTTCCAATGTCTTTTCACTACAATGAAAGATATCCTCTATTCATTTTAAAATAGATTTGATAATTCACTTCAACAATGAACCTTCTCATTAATGATCTTAGCTAAATGGATGAAGCATGTTCTGACCTTTTTTTGTTTGTTCTGCTAGCAAGACCAGCGTTTACTATCTATGCCCAAGGTAGTGGTAGTGAACTGCCTGTTTGAACCATAACAGTCGATGTGGGTTGCAAATATGCCCACCCACGGTGCTGTTAGGAAAAATACTAATCAGTTCATGCCTTGTGAATTGATCCCTGATCACAAATAATTTTCAGGTTCCAGTTGGGAACATCTTTATTTCCCAGTAGTGGTAACTTTGTCATTGTAGCTCCATTGCCATGCTTCCCCAACTGTCAGTATCTGTTTCATTCGAGTAGGCTGACAGAGATAGTGCTCATTTCTGCAGGGGTACAGCTATCATTGACAGTATTCCCAAAAATGGAAGTTAACAGCCTGTGGTCTGTCAGCAGCACAAAGTGGCAGCTGTAACAGAAATGGATGAACGTCCTAATACTAAATGTTATGCCCAATCCTTCCTTTTCTACTTGGGCATATATCTCCTCCATCTTCATTTTTGACTGTGATGTGAATGCAATGGGTCTCTGCTCTCCGTTTGACAAGTTGTATGACAGTACAGTGCCAACTCCATAAGATGAGGTGTCACAAAACAACTGCAGTGGCAACTTAGGGTTGAACTGAGTCAACACTTCTAAACTTTTTAGAGCTTGCTTCATCTCCTGATAAGCCTCTCCACGCATCCCTGGGTCCATTTTTATGACTGCTGATGCAGGGGTTTTAACACCATTGCCAAACAAGAACTTGACAGTAATTTACAAATTGCAAGAATGATCTCAATGAGACACATTCTCTGGTCCTAGGGTCTTCCATGATAGTTTTCCTTTTCTTGGGCGCTTTGTGTAGTCCCTTCCTAATGATTATGTGGCCCAGGTACTCTGTGGAGTCTTTAATAAAACTTGTATTTCTTTCTTTTTACTTGTAGGCTGTGCTCCTGCAACCTTTTTATGGTTTTTTCTAGGTTTTTAAAATACTCTTCTTGTGGGATCTAATAACCAAATAAATCAGGCAGCTTGGTTGCGCAGTGATTAGCACCACTGCCTCACAGTACCAGAGACCCAGGTTTGATTCTACCTTCAGGTGGCTGTGTGAAGTTTTTACATTCTCCCCATGTCTGCATAGGTTTCCTCCCACAATCCAGAGATGTGCAAGTTTGGTGGATTAGTCATGCTAAATTGTCCATAGTGTGTAGGCTAGGTAGGTTAACCATATAAATGCAGGATTACAGGGATAGAGTATTGGAGTGGATCTGGGGTGGGATGCTTTTCGAAATGTCAGTGTGAATTTGATGGGCCAAATGGCCTGCTTTCACATGTAGAAATTCTATGATTCTATGATTATCCAGATAACAATGGAATCCTGGTAATCAACTTAAAATTAGGTCCATGGCCCTCTGGAACAGAGTTGGCACTGCCACGAAGCCAAGATGAAGTTGTTTATAAAGGACCAATCCCTTATATGTCACTATTATCAGCAAAGCCTGAAACTTCTTTGCTACCTCCATCTACAAGTAGATCTGCTATAGATTCATTTTTTTAGATTGTCTTTTTCTCAGCCAATCCATTGAACAGGTTGTCAATGCATGGAAGTGAGTTTTGATCCAATCTCAGGGCTGGATTAACTGTATCCTTAAAATTACCATAACTCTTCACCATGCCATTTAAGACAGGAATGATTGGAGTGGCCTATTCCTTTGTGGTTACTCATTCCAATGGTCCCATTTCCACCAACCATTCCAGTTCTGCCTCCATTTTAGATTGGAAGCTGTACTGTACTGGATGTGTCTTTCGACTCCTTGGATGAGCCTCCCTCTTCAACTGAAGTTTAATTTCTACTCCTTTCATTTCCCCAGGCTTCCTTGATTCTTCTTCAGAAGCATTTACAAATTGTTTTTGAGTCCTCCAGCCTATTAACCACATCCTAATTTAAGTTTAAATTCTATAACTAGAAGCTTCTGAATAATGCAAGGCAATCACATTTCATTATGTACAGTGGCCATTCAGCACACTGGTCCCTTAGCTAAACATTTATCAGTACGTAGCCCTTCAGTGGGATAACTTATTCCATGTATGTCTGTCTTGTATCCTTGATAGGCTCCACTGGCAGTGCTTTAACTTTTCCCTATATCGAGGAACCTCGATTATCCGGCATTTGGATCGCCAAATTTTGGACTATTCAATCAAGAACACAAGATCCTAATGCATGGCTGACTATGTCATCTGGCATCAATTATTTGGCATTCGATTAACTGAATGAAATACTCCTACCCGTATCCTTTGGATAATCAATGGTTCCTCTCTATATTGATTCAGGAATCAGGAATACTGTTGCATCTGTGTACACTTTCATCATTACTGTCTTCCCCTCTAATTGAGAAATAATCCAGAAACAATCAGTTTCACCTCATACAGACAGTATGTTTAACTGAAACACTGATGATTCTTGACCTTCTGTTTATCCCATAGGCCTGGGTGACTTCCTGTTTATTCCATGGCTGGCAATATGTACATAAAGAGGCCTTGTCCTCTTTACGTTTCCTTTTGATGCCTCTTCTCCAGCTTGAATCGTACACTGCAACTTTGGACCACATGACTCACTCACCCGCACTTGCAACACTTGCCTTTGGGTCCAACATGTTGACACCTTGTGGCCACTCTTGCTGTATCAGTGGCATTCCATTGTATGCACTGCACTTTGTTGAGTATCTACTACTTTGCACACACTGGATTCGTCATTCAATTGTGTGGTTTTGCTGGCAGGCAACTCCATCGGCGTAGCAATTTTGAAACCATCCTCGAAATCCTGGTGTCTCCTTGTTAGTAGCTTCTTTTGGATGGATTTCTGTTGAAAATATGCAATGTTCCATTAAAGCCCTTAAGGCACCACACATTGGGCAATGGACTCTCCTGTACGCTGTACCAGTTTATAAAAATAGGATGACCAGGGGCTTTGGTGCAAAATAATTTTGCAACACTTCACAAAGTTCTAAGTATGTCTTCTCAATGGTTTTCTCTGGTTACAGTAGATTTTTTATAATCGTGAAGGTCTTACTCGCAATGGTACTCAGGGAAACTGGTATAACAATGCCTTTGGCTACTTTGTTCGACTTTAATTATGCATTAAAATTTTCAGTGTATAGAAGCCAACTTTCTGTCTCATCAAATGGTCCTGTCATTCTAAATTGGCCCAATATTTTGTTTTTCCACCACTCGAGTCTAGTAGTTGTTCGCATCATGAGTCCCTTTCGTGAATACTCTCTGTTTTGGCTGCTCCCTCACTGGCTGTGATAGTGTACTATTCTGCCCTGTTGATGACCACAGCTCGAATTCCCTTGCGACTGCTCTCTGTGATGACCTTAGTTATTGCTTGGATGAGTACTCCCCTTTTATGCCATTGGCTACAGTCCATGTCCCTCACAACCACTTGGCCCACTTCCCAGTACATACTGTTCAAATCCCCCTGGCAACTGCTTCCCTTGACATTACCTCCACAATCCCATGCCACTTTCAAACCTGGGTGACGCCCTTTCTTCAGGCAAAATAAAAAGGTGTTCACACACAGCGTTTTGGGCTGGATCCCAACCTTATTACCAGTTATCATGCTTAAGATTCACTAGAAGAACAAATAGAACATGAGGTAAACAGAGGATATGGTAAATCACAAGAATATGAAAATGCATTCCTCCAAACAATGGGGCAAAATGGCACCGATGACTGATGACTCTTATACCGGTGGTGAGGGGACTCATGGCTGGCCACTCCAGGCCCGTGGCTGAGCACTTAACAAAAGGGATTGTAAAGTTGAACCTCATTTCTTTATTTTTCTGCCCTAATATTCCATGTTTTACTTCATTTTTCTGTATTTTAAGATTGCACCAGAGGGTGGTGACATTATGAAACACTCGTCACTATTTTATAACAAAATACACATGACAATAACAAAATCAAATCACATCAATGGTGAGCAGTGATTGATCGTGGTTGAAGGTATAACCCTTTAAAGGTATGTGCACATCATAATTCAGCAACAGCCCTTCACCTAAGGCAAATGTTACCTTCTATCCATCCAATCAATTGATTTGGTCATCAAAACAATGTGCTCAAATCTATTTGTCTTAAAACTCATCCTTCTGTTAGTTAAACTGATATTATTAATTATAAAATTAAAAGGTAATGTAGCTCAACTGATGACAGTGTGGCTCATGAATAACACAATGCAGGATGATATCACAAAGTTTTAATTTAGTGTTATTAAGTTCTCACTAGGAGTGCATCATGATTGATTGAATGGTAAATTGATAGCAAATTTTCACAAAGTGTGCTTGAAGACATTCAGCACTGAAATGAAAAAAACAGAAATTATTCTTTTTAAACTAGCAAATAAATGCATCCATTTTTGAATATTCCACAAAATCAAAATATTGTCATTTATTTTCAATGAGATAAGTCGGGGGTTTCAACTGAACAAGACTTTCAAATGCTTTTTTTTGGTTGTTGGCATGGCTTACTCTTACCACTGAGGCAAGAGATTGTTATGGGTTCATATCACACTCCAAAGTTAGAGTTCTATAATATGCGGTTATACTCCAATCGTATCCTGCTGAGGGTGTGTTATACTGTCAGAAGCACCAACTTTCAGATAAAATGGCAAACACAGACTCTGCCTGCTTAGTTGGATGTTAAGTTTGAAAAAGAGGGAGTTATCGCAAGTACCCTTGCAGATAACTGATATCCAGTTGGCAAATGTACTTAATATGCAAACATAATCAAATGTGCAGACAAATATGAAGTGAAAGATCCTACTGAAATGGAGTTAGCTTGCAAATAATGCAATGTTTGTGTGCACAATACATAAGTACCTGCAGTCATGTCAGGGATATCTTTGTTGCATTGAATAATTAAAGTAAAATTTACCTTTTGATTTGCAATATTCTCTCTCTATTAATCAATGTTGCTTGTTTAAATTGTTTGTTACAAGCTCACATCTCTCAGAGATGAAGAGTGCCGGCTTGGAAAGCTCAAAGCCAAAGGCAGTCCAACTGCAATACCCTCTCCCACGTCAACTGAACCAGAATTGAGGCACTAATTGGTCAAAACCAGCTTCACTGACTTATTCATCTGCCAGATACCAGATTCCTAAAGCAACTGGTCATTTCTGAATTTAGTTGCAGTAATAGTCCATAAGACCATAAAGGTATAGGAGAAGAAACAGGCATTCAGGCCATCATGTCTGCTCTGACATTGAATGAGATCATGATTGATCTGATAATCCTCATCCTTTCAAGAAGACAGTTAAAACATTTTAGTGAGGCTTGAGAACACCCCTACAGAGAGGTCAAATATTCCCACTGACTTTCATGAACTGGTCAAATGTTCAGCAATAACGTGGTAGATTGCTCTGTCTTTAAACTTTGAGAAGCTTGCATTTAGAAGGTTAAATATAATGAAGCAGTGCTACATGCCAGGGTTACAACTTTTTTGAACTCTGGTGCCCATCCAGGGCTAGGTCATTATGAACCACACAATTAGAGCACTGGACTCGTCCAGCACTTTCTCCTTTCATTTTTGACCTCCAGGATCCACAGTATTTTACTTCTATTCAAGTGAAGGGAAAGCTCATTCACATAGTGATGGATTTAATTTACTTTAATTGATGCAAAAAATGAGATGTGTATTTTATAAGGTAAATCCAGTAAACTGCTTTGTTCAAAAACCCTTTTATGCTTAATTGATCATTTTATGCAACTTTCTGATATAAACCCTTGATAACAGACAATGACCTCAGAAGGAAGAATTGCTAAAAATCATTTTGGTCTTGTCTGATTTTCTTTTATTTTCACTGAGTCAAAGATTCTAGCACACTTGAGAGCAAGCCCATTGTAAATTAAAATGGCAGAATTACAGTTGCCTCAAAATTGTGAGTAAACCACACACATTGCAATCATTTTTCCACGTCAGACATTTTTTGGGTTCCCGACATTTTCAAGAAGGTTAGCGCCAAATAGTTGAAAAGCTTGGTAATTTGTTAACTAGAGATTGAAAAAAAGTAGAGAAGTGAGAAAGAGAATATGAAGCACAAAAGATGGAAATAAAATAGCAACGGTTCAGAAAATGGAGGAATAAAAAAACTAAGCGCAAGGTTCTCTTCTTGAGACAGACAATAGAGAAAAGACAGAAATATTAAGTTACATTACTTTAGTATTTCACAGAGAGGTGGAGCAGATGGCTGTGACAGTGAATGATGAGATTAGACAGGGTATTACATCTAAAATAGAAGAGAAATATTAAATAACTCATCTACTACAGAATAGAACTACTGATCTAGCTGGAATACGTCTGTGCATTTTAAAGAAGTATCTAAAGAGCAAGCTAAAGAACTATTTAATAATTTGTTCGAAGATGTTCTTGTGTCAAAGGACTAGTGGATTGACAATGTAATTTTATACTTAAATAAGGGAGAAAAATAATGGAACATACCCAGGGAATTGTAGACTGGTCAGATCAACACTAGTTGGAGGAAGGATTATAGAAATTTTAAAAATTCTTTTATTAGAGGTTGCCATCACTGTCAAACATGGAATTTGTTGCCTATTCATAATTGCCCTAGAAGTGAGTCCCTTGCTAAGCTATTTCAGAGAGTAGTCAGCAGCCAGTTGTGTTGCTGTGGGTCTGGAGTCACATATAAGCCAGACTGGTTAAGGATGACTGACTTCCATCCCTTTAAAAAAGCATATTAGTGAACTAAATGAATTTATCCCGGAATCAAGAATCACTGTAATGGGGTGGCCACTGTAATGGGGTGGGAAATGAATTTCAATTCCTGGTTTTATTAATGAAACTTAATTCCATCAGCTACCTTGGTGAGATTTGAACTTATGCCCCCAGAGTGCTTACCTGGGTGCTACATCAATATCTCCCCTTAAATCCTCAAATATCTCAAGAGTTCTTACTAAAACATAAAATTAAAAATAGAAATCAACAGCTAGTCAGAATGCATTTAAAAAATGTTTAGTCTTGCCTGTCTAACCTTCTTAAATACAAGGCCATAAGAAATAGGAGCAGAATCAGGCCATTCAGCCCATTGAGTCTGACCCGCATTCAATTATGTCTAATATGCTTCTCAACCCTATTCTCCTGCCTTCTCCTTGTAAGCCTTGAGCTCCTTAATCAATCAAGAATCTATCTTTGTCTTAAATATATTCAATGACTTGACCTCCACAGGCATATGCAGCAATGAGTTCCACAGATTAACCAGGCAATCTTCTCTCCACGCCCATACACCAAGGGTTCCTGTCTTATTTAGCAGTGTTCTATGTGGCAACTTGTCAAAGGCCTTCCAGAAATCCAAACAGTTAATGTCTACCAGCTTTCATCTAACTTGCTTGTTACCTCCTCAAGAATATTAACAGATTTGTCAGGCATGATCTCCCCTGACAAAGCTGTGCTGACTCTGTTTTATTTTGCCATGCACTTTCAAGTACTCCATAATCACATACTTAAGAATGAGCTCTAAAACCTTACCAACAACTGAGGTCAAGCTAACCAGTTTCTTGTCTTCTGTCTCCATCTCTTCTTAAACCGGGGTGTGACATTAGCCACTTCCAGTCCTCTAGGACCCTCCCTGATCCAGTGATTTCTGATAGATCACCATCAATGCCTCTACAATCTCCTCAGCTATCACCCTTGGAACTCTTGCATGTAGTCCATTTGATCAAGGTGAATTATCCACGTTCAGCCCTTTCAACTTCCTCAGCACCTTCTCCTTCGTAATGACCACTACAGTCACCTTTGCTCCCTGACACTCTTGAAGTTCTGGTATACTACTAGTATTTTCCATTGTGAAACCTGACATAAAGTACCTATTCAGTTCCTCTGCCATTTTAGTGTTCCCCACTGCTACTTCTCCAGCCTCATGTTCCTATGGTTCAATGTCCACGCATGTCTCTGTCTTACCGATTAGATGTCTAAAAACACCCTTACAATACTCTTACGATCTCCTCTTATATCACAATCTATCTTTTCTCATATTTCATCTTCTCCCCACTTCCTGCGTTTTAGTTATCCGCTGCTGGTTTTTAAAGGCTCCCCAATCCTCTGGCTTCACGCGAATCTTCACCACATTGTATGCTTTTTTCTTTTGTTTTTATGTTGTCCTTGATTTCCCTTGTTAGCCATGGTTGCCTCATCTTCTCCTGAGTCTATTTCTTCTTCTTTGGGGTGAATTTTCCCTGTGCCTCCTGAAATACCCCAGAAACTTGCCATTGCTGCTCCATTGTCTTCGGTGCTAGGCTCCCCTACCAATCAACTCTGGCCAGCTCCTCCCTCATATCTTTGGAGTTTATTTTAATTCATTCATGGGATAGGCCAGCATTTATTGCTTATCCTTATTCTCAAGAAGGCAGTTGAGAATTAAACACTTTGTTCTGGAGTCACATGTAGGCCAGACCAAGTAAAGATGACAGTTTCCTTCCCTAAAGGACACTATGAACAAGATGAGCTTTTCCCAACAATCCTTAAAGGATTCATGGTCATCATTAGACTCTTAATTCCAGTTTTTATTGAATTCAGCTTTCACCATTCACCAAGGTGAGATTCAAACCCGGATGCCAAGACCATTCCCTGGGTCTCGAGATTAACACCCATCGATAATACTACTAGGCCATTGCCTCCCCTTTTTACCTTTGCTCAATTGCAATACTGTTACATCCAATTCAATCTTCTCTCCCTCAAAACGCAGGGTTAATTCTATTATATTATAGTCACTGTCCTTGACAGGTTTTTTCACCTTCAGCTCCCTAATCAGGTGTGTCTCAGTGCACATCACTAAATACAAAATTGCCTGATTTATTTTCTTCCCATATCCTGAGCACTGCTGGGAGGCTAGTAAACAACTCCCATCAGGGTCTTTTCCTTTGCAGATCCTCAACTCTACCCACATATATTCTACACTCCATATCACTTCTTGTTATTGATTTAACTCATTTCTTACTAACAAGGCAACCCTGCCCCCCTTTCTATCTGATATTCCTTTTGAAAGGATGTGTATCCTTGGATCGTTGGTAACTATGTGGACCATGATAATTGGATCTTTTCCCTCCCACTCCAGGTTCCGGCACAGCCCAGGTGGCTTATCCTGTACCTGCATACCAGGCAGGTAACATAGCCTTCAGGACTCTCGATCTTGAATACAGAGAACAATATCTATTTGCCTAATTATGCTATCCTCAATTAGCATTACATTTCTCTTTTCTCCTCCCTGAACTCCCTGCACAATGATTCTATGGTCAGTTTGCTCACCTTCCCTACAGCCCCCACTCTTAACCACACAGGGAGCAAAAATCTCAAATTTGTTAGACAAGTTCAAGGGCTGAGGCTTCTTCAACATTACCTATTAGATCCCTCTACCTGACTCACTTGTAGTCACATCTCTTATGGTCAAATTAGTAACTATTATCATCTCATGATCTTACGGTTTACCTGTCATGTCACTCTTCTTGCTGAATTGCTGATCCTGAGCTTCAATTTATTTTGTTAAAAACCTTATAAAGTATAAGCTAAAAAAAAAGCAAGCAAAAAGCACTTCTTCTCTTCTGCACTTCATTCTCATACTGCCTTCAACTTCCCTGAACAATATACTCACTTGGGCTATGTCTAACTTTGGATGTGATCTCTCCTTCTTGTCCTTGTGAAGCTTGCTGATTTGAAGAACTGTTATAGACAAGAATAATGGAGTAGATGTAATGCATTTAGATGTCTCAAAATGCTTATAATTAAAAAGGTGCCATTTTGGTGATGAATGAATGATGTCAGTATCTGCAGGTTCAGGAATAGTAAGCACAATGGATGCCTAAAGACAAAAGTAGAGAGCACAACTAAAGAGTAGCTATTCAGAGATGCAGGAGGTGCAAAGGGAAATTCTACTCAAGCATTAGATCATTAATCTTCACAAACTATCAAGAATTTAGACTTCGGAATCTAAAACACAATTTCTAAATTTATGGATAACACCAAGTTTTGTGGATAGTCAAGATGCAACAAATTATAAGACAAACTAATAAACATAGAGGTACAATTGGCAACTGAATTTCAACATAATTAGTTATCACTTGTGTTTTGGAGAGAAAAATTATTATTTGGTAAGTTAAAAATCCAAATGATTCTATCTGGGAACAAAGAAGGAGAGCACAGACAAACAAAATCATTACCCTTGATCACTCCTAAGGAAAGGTATGTTTATTTCCAAGGGATTGAAAGGTATAGAATTTATGCTAAAATTGTACCAAATCACAGTTCGATCCCAGTTGCAGTATTGTGGAAAACTCTGATTGTCATATCTTAAAATAAAGTAGGTGGGCACTGGAGTAAAACTGCAGAAAGATGTGAAGGCTTTTTTTTAATCAGGAGAACATCTGGTTTGATTCAGTCTTGAAAACAAAGGGCCTAAGGGGTGACACAATAAATGCATTTTCTTAATTAAAATTTTGGATAAGAGAAAAATAAAGTAAAATTTGTGAGCTTTTAGTCAGGGAGAAATCAAATAGTGAATTCAGAACAAATCTCTTTAGACACAGAGAGAGTGAAACAGAGAGCACAAGACAGAGTCAGAGCAACATGGAGAGAGAGAGAGAGAGACACACACACACAGACTCTTTTATCACAGAGATGCATTTCAGGAAAATCTAGTTAGCAATCTCAGACAGAGGAGAGTAGAGAGTCATATTGATGTCCTTACTTAAGTTGCATCTAGGAAGAGGATTGAGTGGAACATAAACACTGGTCAAGACTCATTGGGCTAAATAGCTCACCTTCATGCTGCATATTTTATGAAAGATAAATAAAATTGAGTAAAAGAGAAAAGTATAATTTTCTGCTCTCCCAGCGACGAATCCCTTGTCCTATCCATTTTGATACTTTAGTCTTGACTATTCCAATGTGTTCTGCTACCTCGCCACCCGTTACAGTAAAACAAATTACAGTAATTTCCACTCGATTGTGCATCCCCATGTTTAGTCACAATTCCAATAACAATTGTAACTTCAACTGCTAATGTCTTAACTGCTTTATTCTAAATTTTATGCTGATTCCGCTACTAGCACAATTAGATACTCTTGGCTGTGGCTGTCTACACAATCTCTTAAATGCTGTTGACTTCTCATCATAGAGAAAGATGCTCTCATTCTCTTCAGTATTGTAACATGTCAGTTACATCTGTACCTTACAGATTATTGTATTAAGCAGTCTAGTATAGTATCCAAGACATTAATCTTAACATGTTTTTCCATAACTGACCTTTTCTTCTTCTCTGCTTGAGTTGTAAAAATTGGTTACATCATTGTCATTTGTATATTCTATTTGACTACACCTTCTCTAAAGTTTTACTCCTATTAGATTGACAAATAGTTTTTGCATCGAAAAATGCTCAATTTGTCTCATTTATCATTACCACAATTTCCCTCAATCCTCAAAAATTAGAAGCTCTCAGGTTGGAACATTGGCTGGCACACAAAATTACTTCATTCAATTTTGACAAGAGAGTTGACATGCTTTATTATTTTTTTATATCTTCTTCTATACAATATACCATAAAGTTGGATTCTGGTTGAGGCAGATGTCTTGAAGTTTATTTACAACACAAACTATTTACACTACTAGAATATGTCAGATTTGCATAGAGTCTGGGTACTGTATTTACTTAGATAGTTGGGGTCCATTCTGGGATGGTTTGGATCTCTACAAACAGGATGGTTTACACCTAAACCAGAGGGATACCAATATCCTTAGGGGGGAAGTTCACTAATGCTCTTCGGGAGCATTTAAGCTAATTCAGCAGGGGGATGGGAACCTAAATTGTAGTTCCAGTGTCCAGGAGGTTGAAAGCAGTGAGGTCATAAATGAGGTTTCAAGGTCACAAGAGTTCACCAGCAAGCAGACAGGTGGTTTGAAGTGTGTGTACTTCAATGCCAGGAGCATCCGGAATAAGGTGTATGAACTTGCACCTGGGACTTCTAATTTGGGGCCATTTTAGAGACATGGATAGAGCAGGGACAGGAATGGTTGTTGCAGCTTCTGGGATTTAGATGTTTCAGTAAGAACAGAGAAGATGGTAAAAGAGGGAGAGGTGTGGCATTGTTAGTCAAGGACAGTATTACGGTGGCAGAAAGGACATTTGAGGATTCCTCTACTGAGGTAGTATCGGCTGAAGTTAGAAACAGAAAATGAGAGGTCACCCTGTTGGGAGCCTCTATAGGCCTCCAAATAGTTCCAGAGATGTAGAGGAAAGGATAGCAAAGATAATTCTGGATCGGAGCAAGAGTGACAGGGTAGTTGTTATGGGGGGCTTAAACTTCCCAAATGTTGACTGGAAATACAACAGTTCAAGTACTTTAGATGTGTCAGTTTTTGTTCAATGTGTGCAGGATGGTTTCCTGACACAGAATGTCGACAAATCAACAAGGGGCAAGGCCACATTGGATTTTGTACTGCGTAATGAACCTGGCCAGGTGTTAGATTTGGAGGAAGATGAGTAGTGATCACAATTCAGTTATTTTTACTTTAGCAATGGAAAGGGACAGGAATATACCACAGGGCAGGAGCTAAAGTGGGAGAGAGGCAATTATGATGTGATTGGGCAAGATTTAACATGAATGGACTGGGGAAGGAAACGGCAGAGGATGTGGACCATATTCAAGGAACTGCTCCTGCATGTCTTTGATAAGTATGTACCTGTCAGGCAGGGAAGAAGTGGTCAAGCAAGGGAACCATGGTTTACTAAGGAAGTTGAATCTCTTGTCAAGAGGAAGAAGAAGGCTTATATTAGGATGAGACATGAAGGCTAAGTTAGGGCGCTTGAGAGTTACAAGTTAGCCAGGAAAGATCTAAAGAGAGAGCTAAGAAGTGCCAGGAGGGGACCTAAGAAGTTGTTTGCAGGTAGGATCAAGGAAAACCCTAAAGCTTTCTATAGGTATGCCCTGCATAAAAGAATAACTAAAGAAATATTAGGGCCAATCTAGGATAATAGTGGGAAGCTGTGGATGGAGTCCGAGGAGTTAGGGGAATCGCTAAATGAATATGTTTCCTCAATATTCATGCTGGAAAATGACAATGTTGTCGACGAGAGTACTGAGGTACAGGCTACTAAAGACTGGATGGGATTGAGGTTCACAAGGAGGAGGTGTTAGCCATTTTCGGAAGTGTGAAAATAGATAAGTCTCCTGGGCCGAATGGATTCTCTGGGAAGCCAGGGATAAGATTGCAGACCCTTTGGCTTTATTCTTTGTGATGGTGTCCAATCATGTGGATGAGGGTAAAGCAGTTTATTTGGTGTGTATGGATTTCAGTAAGGTGTTTGATAAGGTTCCACATGGTAGTCTACTGCACAAAATACGGAGGCTTGGGATTGAAGGAGATTTAGCAGTTTGGATCAGAAATTGGATAGCTGAAAGAAGACAGAGGGTGGTGGTTGATGGGAAATGTTCATCCTGGAATTCACTTACTGGTAGTGTACCGCAAGGATGTGTTTTGGGGTCATTGCTGTTTGTCATTTTTATAAATGACCTAGATGAGGGTGTAGATGGATGGGTTAGTAAATTTGTGGATGACATTAAGGTCGGTGGAGTTGTGGATAGTGCTGAAAGGTCTTGCAGGTTACAGAGGGACATAGATAGGCTGCAGAGCTGGGCTGTGAGGTGGCAAATGGAGTTTAATGCTGAAATGTGTGAGGCAATTCACTTTGGAAGGAGCAATAGGAATGCAGAGTACTGGGCTAATGGTAAGATTCTTGTTAGTGTAGATGAGCAGAGAGATCTTGGTGTCCATGTACATGATGTCCTGAAAGCTGATACCCAGGTTGATAGCGTTGTTAAGAAAGCATGTGGTGTGTTCGCTTTTATTGGTCGAGGGACTGAGTTCCAGAGACACAAATTCATGCTGCAGCTGTACAAAGCTCTGGTGCAGCCTGCACTTAGAGTATTGCAAACATTTCTGGTCAATGCATTATAGGAAAGATGTAGAAGCTTTGGAAGGTGCAGAGGAGATTTACTAGGAGGTTGCTTGGTATGGAAGGAAGGTCTTATAAGGAAAGGCTGAGGGACTTGAGGCTGTTTTCGCTAGGGAGTAGAAGATTGAGAGGTGACTTAATTGAGACATACAAGATAACCAGAGGGTTAGATAGGGTGGACAGTGAGAGCCTTTTTCCTCGGATGGTGATGGATAGCACGAGGAGACAAAGCTTTAAATTGAGGGGTGATAGATATAGGAGAGATGCCAGAGGTAGTTTCTTTAATCAGGGAGTAGTAGGGACGTAGAACACATTGCCTGCAACAATAGTAGACTCATCAACTTTAAGGGCATTTAAATGGTCATTGGATAAATATATGGATGAAAATGGAATAGTGTCGAATAGAAAAGCTTCAGATTGGTTCCACTGGACAACGCAATTTCAAGGGCCAAAGGACCTGTACTGAACTGTAGTGGTCTATGTTGCTGTTCTTTACTGACTAAAGATATTACATTGGCTGCATTGACAGTGACTGGAGGGGAGCAGGTACCTTTATACTAGAAAGTCATGTGCTGTACTTTCATGTAACTGTATTAAAAAGATACAAGCCTGCCTGGTCTTGTCCCATTCCATAATACAAGTTCGACCAGTCCTGGAACTATCGGTCTTTCAGATTTTCTGACTATATAATGAGTTCAGTTAATCTATTTCTAATGGCTGTCACTTCTGTTTTTGTCTCTTAACTAGATTTGCCATTTTCAGAGTTAGCAGTACTTTTGCTCTGTATCTAAAATTGTATAGTTTTGCTGTTTATTGCTGTGGTGTGCCTTCATTTCCTTAAGCTGCTGATGGTTATATTTGAATTGACATTGCACTTTGAAAACAGACATCATCATATTGTGATTCAGCTGATGAATAACATTACATAAATAGTGTGTCAAAGCAGAGTGATACTAGATCTGCAGCCTGCGTTCTTGGATATTAGTGAGTTTATGCTCTTGACCATCTTATCTGCTTCTACCTTTGTTGGAAAATGAATAAATGACGAACTTGTCATCTGGCAGTTACCTGCCTATGAAGTGAAGGACCTGAATTCCCTACTAGCAATTCAGGAATATTATGTTAGGGGAGACTACTTCCTCTGAGAAACCTTATATTACTCATGCTCATCTCAATGCTATTGCAGAGTCTGTTGTACTTGTTTGAGTTCTTGAAACTTTAATCCACCTTGATTAGCAGTCTTCCTTTTGAGGTTAATTAAAAACTTGTTTTTAGCTTTCTTGGAAAGTTTGAGAACATATTTCTTCTGTTAGCTGTTGGCTGCACGTATGTGAAATGGTGAGATAAATGTGTTTATTTCTTTGAAATGCTTATACCGACTGACTGTTCAGCTCTCGCTCTACATTTTGAGATTCCAAAAAATGTCGCCTGCAGAGTCTTTGTAGAATCTCCTACACTGACTTCTATATGGAGAAAGTGACGATTGCAGATGCTGGAGATCAGAGTTGAGAGTGTGGCGCTGGAAAAGGACAGCAGGTCAGGCAGCATCAGAGGAACAGGAGAATCGACATTTCGGGCATATGCCCTTCATCAGGAGTGAATCAGATTCTCCTGCTCCTTGGATGTTGCCTGACCTGTTGTGCTTTTCCAGCACCACCCTCATTGACTTCTATAAAACTATTATATTGTTGGCTCCCAAAAAATCTTACAAAGCTGTCAAGTGTTGCTTTTGTTTGTGATACCTTTTCAAAAATTGATCTGCCTCTCTGTATTTTGTTGAGCCTTCTAGACTGAGTTATCTAACTTTTGAAAGAAGACATATAGAGGCTTCTATTTTTGCCCAAAATGAAAATTACTCCTAGTCTATTGTCAATAAGTCTGGGTTATAGTAAACTAATATCTCTGAGGACTGAAACTTGCCATTACAGTTTCTGAAAGGCTACTGTCTGTTCTTGTCTCCAGTACCATTGCTCGGTCTTTCTTTTAAAAAACGTTATTTTACGTATCAAGTCAGTCTGGTGAAATTAGGGATGATCTAAATCACTAGATTTATTGTACTCAGGAAGGATTGTACATAGATTATGCAGTTTGATGATGGAAATTCATGGCTTGCATCAGTTTTGGATCCACAGTGATATTTGTCCTTGGATTATGTCCCAACAAAAATCTTTCTTCCAAAAGAAATTGACATTTCTCATTTAATGAACACCTGCATTCATTAGTGCACTCAACACTTCCCAGAACCTCTGGGTATGTTTTGTTACGTTTCTCTCTGACTATGTGCTAGAATATTGTACACACAGTGAATTGTTTGTTGTTTTCCTTCAAAGATTGTTGACGTCATTTTCTGAAAAATTTCCTTTATGGAGAAAATGATGAAAGATTGACAACTTAAAAATCCAACAAAATGCTGAGATGAATGTAGTCCGCAATTTTGTAGTCTAGGAGTATCTGCCAAAATCTGCTGTTTGCATCTAAATTTTATAAAGATCTTGTTAATTTGTCCAAATTGTCATCAAGTAATGCTTATGGATGGATTTCACCTCTCACTCCTTTCTGTGGCTGAGCAAGATCCAGTCTTCATTCTTCATTTAATTGAGGAACTGTTTACCAGGTCTGAATGCCATGGAGGCAATTGTCACTATTGGGTTGACCCTGCTTTTTATCATGCAAAGAGATTTCACATTACTCATTGGAAGATGGAGAATTCTTCGAGCATCCAAGCAAATTGATTTCGTCCCTTTTTGTTTAATTTGCTTAAGCATCTGAAAAAAGCTTAGATTAGATTTCCTACTGTATGGAAACAGGCCCTCTGGCCCAACAAGTCCACTCTGACCCTCTGATGAGTAACCCACCTAGACACATTCCCTCCCTGATATTTACCACTGACTAATGCACCTAACACTATGGGCAATTTAGCGTGGCCAAAGCACCTGGCCTGCACATCTTTGGATTGTGAGAGGAAACCCACGCAGACATGAGAAGAACATGCAAACTCCACACAGACAGTTGCCCAACGCAGGATTCAAACCTAGGTCCCTGGCATTGTGAGGTAGCCATGCTAACCACTGAGCCACTGTGCCACCTTTGAGAATTGTTCTATTTTCATCCTCTAGACACCTGGCTAAATATATACATTGTACTAATAGTGAAGGATTCATGTAGACAGTCTCAATGACTTCTCATCTTTGGTGACTGAGTTTAGTGGCAATTTGTCCTGAACATGAATGTCAGTGCCCACTGGATCTTGCAGTTTAATGTTCACAGACAAACATTCACCAGGCCAAGTGGTCAGCCAATTCTGAAACACCTGCCCTTGTGTAGAGTTCAAATTCTTTTTCAAACCCTTGCACCTTCAAATTAATGGGTCAAAATCTGTGTGGATTTTCTTTTGCCTCACAAAAGAATGTTGATTATATTTTTGTTACTCATTCTCAAGGATTGAATTAAGATGTCTTCTTTTCCATTAGTCAAGAAATTTTCCTGAGGTATAGCATTTCCTATTTTGGGGATGATTAAGGTGCTGCTACTTTGTAATACATCATCAGGTATTCTAATCTCCTGCATTGACAGCAGAAGGAGCTGAGCGATTGGTACTTATTGCATGTGCATTTGACCAAAACCTGGAACAACCTACAATGGTCTAGTGTTGATTCCTACTTTGGCACATGAAATATGATAACTCTGACATCAGGTCCTGGTTTTGGAGGTTGTCCTTGCAGCCATTATGTTTTAATGCTTACAGGTATATTCTTAGAGGCTGTTGGCTCTTTAACCCAAGAGACTCTTCAGTACTGTATTGCATAGTATTATATTGATATATTACGAGTTACTGAATACAGCTCCTGAGTGTAGTGTCTGAAATCTCTGTTTACACGTTGCTTCTAGTTTCATCTTTTCTGTACTCTGCTGATGCCAGAATAACATTAGATACATCACCACTTGCACATTCTAATGAACAACACCAACTTCCAGAATTTTCTCACTCCTTTCCCTGAACAAGCTGCTTCTTAAAGAACTATGCTCTAAACTCAGCTTTTGGTTTGCTACCCCAATAAGTACCCCTGTAGCATCGGTGCAAATTTATGTTCATGTTACTCCTGAGAAATGCATTGGGATGTTTTACTTGGCTAAAACATGTTGGATGAATACAACTTTGTTTCTGCACCAGAAGAGATCAATAGTATTTGATAAATTGAACATTGACAGTTGTTGCTGGTGTTTAAAGTGACACAAGATTTATTAGTTTCCTTAAATATAGCTAAATTGAACTGCTGCATTGTTACAGTCACAGCTGCTTAGTTAAAAACATGTGAACAGTTGCTGATACTTGTTGGTAATGAAGATTCCAGCAAAGGTTACCCCAGTTCTAAAATAGTTCCAGTCCCCTGAGCAATACTGTCACTTAACTATGGGTTGCAGCTGTGGGTAAAGACTTTAGAAAAATAATGAATAACCTCACAGCTAAGACTTTGGCTGGCATCATAATATCTCAGTTGTTGTGGTGATGCAGGTGATAGCAACACACTGCTTTATTAAATTGCTAAATTGAAGCATAATCTTATATTTTACCTTATAATAAGCCTAAATTATTTTAAGGTATAAACATTAATCAATTGGTTACACAAAATATTTGCATTATCTCTGTGTAGCATTTTTCAAGTGTTTTAGATAGCACACAAAGAGTGACAATGGCCTAAATCTTAGAATTTTTTTTGTCTAACAGCCAATTGAAAGAGTTTTCTTGCCATAAGGCCTTATGTCTTACAAAACTCACATCCCCATTAATTGTCTGTCTATCTTTTTTGACATGCCCTTGGCCAATTCAATCCAGTCTTAACAAGATCTCACTCAGCAAGTATCTGCCTAAAAAACCAGCATCTCATTCATGGTATTTAAAAGACAGCTGTGCGCCTGGCCAAGCACTGGCAATCCAACATTGTTCCTCACCAGCTATGTACAGCAATCACATGTTCATGCTATATAGCCAGCATGGCTGATACACCCTCACACATGCAATCAAAATCGCTCCCCACACATGTATTTTCCTTAGTGTCATAGAGAGAGTATCGAGATGGGATGCAGCTGCAATTCTGCCCCTAGTGTCCATGGGACACCCACAGCCAATTGTGGTCCCACACGTACAGATGAGCAATTGGACGATTGCAAACAAGGGTTTTTGTTTACAGGCAACAAAAGTGAACTCAAACAAAATGAGTAGAGACTGCAATTCTGCCCAATTTCTTGATATAAGAAAATCAAAAGAGATGTCAAGCATCCAATTCTAAAATTGTGGACTATTTATTTGCAGTGGTAAAAAGGCCCGAAACCACATGTTGTTTCCATTACTAAATTACCTTGTCTGAACTTAAGGAACACAAACATTAAATGAAACAAGTTACAAAAGTGTTCTGAAGTTGCAGGCTTTCTGTAAAAACAACGTTTAGATAAAACCATACATGACTAGAAGTACTCCTCCCAGTACCATAATAAACAGCAGGTTATTGACAACCTACACTCAACTTTCAGTCACCCAATCACAATCTTCCTAATTGATTACTTGTCCTGTTCTTTCACTGCCCCATCTCTCAGGCATGAGAATTCGTAGACTCATCAACAGAAAGCTACTAGAAGATGATTGCTAAATATCCAGATATCAATTTATGGGACATGAGTGCTGATATTGGGTGGGCCTTCTTGTCGTGGAATACAGTTCACTTTCTTAGCCATTCTAGTAGGCTTAGTTGGGACCAGATTGGATAGATTAATGAAGAAAGCGGCAAAACTAATCTATGGTTTATGAGCTCAAAGTATAGTTTTATGACTTTAATTCTACTGGATTTGTTAGTCAAATAAAATAATTAAATTCAATAACTCTCTTAGAACTTGTGCTTTCAGAGATGAACTACAAATGTGTAGTACACCTGTGAACTAAAACAATTAACAGCTGTATTTTTTTCAAAAAGCTGCAGTGAATTTAAACACAACCTTGACTCCAGATGGAGTCCAGGGGTCAGTTGACTTATTTCTGTGCAGAGATACGTGCTGGATTATCATTGAAACTTAAATGTCTGTGTGGACAACTTTGAAGAGCTATTTAGGATTCAAGATATCTTGAATTTATGACCACCCATTGTCTGAATATTTATGGAAAGTGAAATACAGCAATCATTCTGAATCGATATCTGAAAACTCAAAACCGAATCAAAGAGAGGGATGGAGAAATAATTTTATCACAAGCAGATATGTTTGTCTGCCAATCATTCCCCATTATGTGGCAATGGCTTTTGACATTGGATTGTCTAACTATAATGGAAACATTGACTGTGTTCACATTATTGAAACTGGCTGGAGATGGAAGTCTGATTCTTCCAAGAACAGAGCAGAGTAAGTCAGTCTAAAACCATTCAAACAAGATTATCATCATATTGCCACGAAGAAGAAAGGAATACTGCCTAATTAGACAGAAAATGATCAGATGGACTAATTTTCTTCTCCCTGCAATATTATATTTCTTCTTTACAGAACCTCACAGAGTTGTGCTAAAAACATAGAAACTTGTAACTTCTAGTTGTCCAAGAACCAAGAGGGAAATGCTTCAGCTTTGCCACATTTTCATCCTGAAAAGGACCAGTTAAGGATACGTGAATAGTCTGTGGTTAACCTGTTAACTATCTAAGTGCAGTAATCTCCTCTAAATCTTATCTTAGTTGGTGTACATATTATTCTAATTACATTTATGGTTTTATATAGGTACATGTTTAGTCTTTAATTTGATGTAAATTTAGCAGAGAACCCTGTGACAAAATTTAAAACAAACAGGTAAAATATTTCTTCTACGAGTATATCAGGTTGTGAACAACTGGGAGCTGTGGGTTAAGAGGATAAATATTATTCCATTACACATCTCTAGTGTTAATATGCAATAACTCCTCATGGAAGTTTGCTAAATGACTAATTATTTGCAAAGTGGACATTTATAAATGAAAAAGGAAAAGGGTGCAAGAGAAAGGAAATTACTGAGAGCAGTTTTGGTTCCCTATTTAACAAAAGGCATTGTTTCATTGGAGGCAGTTCAGAAAAAGTTCACAGGATGATCCCATGCATGGAGAAGGGGAGTTTGCAAAGCAAAATCATATTATGAACAAATGCTCAACAGTTTGGGATTCTAATCTTAAGGATCTTGACAGGGCAAATGCTGAGAGGATGGTTTCCCTAGTGAGAGAATCTAGGACCAGAGGGCATATTCTAAGAATAAAAGGGGAATGTGTTCATGACTGAGATGAAGAATTTTTTCTGATGGTTGAGGTCTTTAGAATTCCTTGCCAAGAGAGCTGTGAGGGTAGTATCCTTGTGTACATTTAAAAGGGGAGATGCGTAGATTGTTGATCAGTAGGGTAAAGTCAAGTGTTATGAGGAAAACAGAAGAAAGTGAATGTGAGGAATATAAAATCACTCACAATCCTATTGAATGACAAAGAAGGGTCAAGGGGCCCAACAGACTCTCACTGTTCCTATTTTTAAAAATGTTTTTTTCTTATGATAAAGAAAGGTTGTACATCTATATATACTTGAGTCACGGATAGTCTATTTGACCCATAGTCTATAGTCTATGCTGATTAACACACTAAATCTCACTTATCTCTACTTTGTTCATCGTGCTTTGACATTTTAAGAGCTCATCAATAAATATGTGCATGGAGAAAAGTAATTTACAATAAGAACTTCTTCATTTCTGTTCTTTTCATGCTATGCAAAAATATAGTGCAAGAAGGTTGCTGGAACTATTGCATTACCAATGTGGTGAATAAATGTTTGGGGCAATGAAATTAGAGATGAAATTCAAAAGGCTGAGTCTTAAAATCTGGCTCTGAATCTGGATCAATAACGGAAAATAAAGGGACCTGAAATCTACATGAAGCTGTCTGGCAGTGTCTGGTTTTCCTGGACCAGACTTTCTGGGAATCGGTGCAGACTGCCAATCTGCCACCTTTAATGAAAAAACAGAACACTGCATTTCTGAAGGGGGATTCACTCCGGCTCCATCAGAAATACAGAGCTACACTTGCATTTTGTGACTTATTTCTTAGTGCAGAACTAACCCTATCGCAAAACTGTGAGAAAAAGGCAAACTGCGAGGGTAGTGCCGTTGTTATTTGAGATGCCCCTTTTTACCAGCGGTCAACTACCATATTCTTAAATGTGAGAAAAAGAGACCTAATAGCCATATTGACAGTTGCTGACAAAGAAGGGAAATTTGCTAAAACTGCTTGGGAGGATTTAAACTAGTAAGGTGGGGGGGTGGGACCCAGGGAGATAGTGAGGAAAGAGATTGATCTGAGACGGGTACAACTGAGAATAGAAGTGAGTCAAACAGGCAGGGCAGGCAGGGACAAGGTAAGATTAATAAATTAAATTGCATTTATTTCAATGCAAGGGGCCTAACAAGGAAGGCAGATGAACACAGGGTATGTTTAGGAACATGGGACTGGGATATCATAGCAATTACAGAAACATGGCTCAGGGATGGGCAGGACTGGTAGCTTAATGTTCCAGGATACAAATGCTACAAGAAGGATAGAAAGGGAGGCAAGAGAGCAGGGGGAGTGGCATTTTTGATAAGGGATAGCATTACAGCTGTGCTGAGGGAGGATATTCCCAGAAATACATCCAGGGAAGTTATTTGAGTGGAACTAAAAAATAAGAAAGGGATGATAACCTTCTTGGGATTGTATTATAGACCTTCTAATAGTCAGAGTGAAATTGAGAAACAAACTTGTAAGGAGATCTCAACTATCTGTAAGAATAATAAGGTAGTTATGGTAGGGGATTTTAACTTTCCAAACAT
>NC_057712.1:48455879-48510277 GCF_004010195.1 Chiloscyllium plagiosum
GTGCTGGGCCCTCTACTTTTTGTTATTTACATAAATGATTTGGATGCGAGCATAAGAGGTACAGTTAGTAAGTTTGCAGATGACACCAAAATTGGAGTGGACAGCGAAGAGGGTTACCTCAGATTACAACAGGATCTGGACCAAATGGGCTAATGGACTGAGAAGTGGCAGATGGAGTTTAATTCAGATAAATGCGAGGTGCTGCATTTTGGGAAAGCAAATCTTAGCAGGACTTATAGACTTAATGGTAAGGCAATGGGCTGAGAAGTGGCAGATGGAGTTTAATTCAGATAAATGCGAGGTGCTGCATTTTGGGAAAGCAAATCTTAGCAGGACTTATACACTTAATGGTAAGGTCCTAGGATGTGTTGCTGAACAAAGAGGCCTTGGAGTGTAGGTTCATAGCTCCTTGAAATTGGAGTCGCAGGTAGGATAGTGAAGAAGGTTTTTGGTATGCTTTCCTTTATTGGTCAGAGTATTGAATACAGGAGTTGGGAGGTCATGCTGCGGCTGTACAAGATATTGGTTAGGCCGCTTTTGGAATATTGTGTGCAATTCTGCTCTCCTTCTATTTGGAAAGATGTTGTGAAACTTGAAAGGGTTCAGAAAAGATTTACAAGGATGTTGCCAGGGTTGGAGGATCTGAGCTACAGGGAGAGGCTGAACAGGCTGGGGCTGTTTTCCCTTGAGCGTTGGAGGCTGAGGGGTGACCTTATAGAGGTTTACAAAATTATGAGGGGCATGGATAGGATAAATAGGCAAAGTCTTTTCCCTGGGGTTGGGAACGAGAGGTTTAGGGTGAGAGGGGAAAGATATAAAAGAGACCTAAGGGGCAAAGTTTTCACGCAGAGGGTGCTACGCGTATGGAATGAGCTAGCAGAGGATGTGGTGGAGGCTGGTACAATTGCAACATTTAAGAGGCATTTGATGGTTATATAAATAGGAGGGTTTGGAGGGATATGGGCCGGCTGCTGGCAGGTGGGACTAGATTGGGTTGGGATAGCTGGTCGGCATGGATGGAGTGGACCGAAGGGTCTGTTTCCATGCTGTACATCTCTTTGACTCTATGACTCTAATAAGTACTTAAAGGAAGAATGATGTTCAGATAGCAGGTGTGTGCTTGCGGTTGGTTGGAGAAATTGGATCCAGCAAGAAGTTGGGAAGGTGCATGTTAATTTGGTGACCTCGTGTCTGGTCAAGTCCAAGAGCAGTAGGATGCTGAGAGCATGGTGGAACTGTATACGGGGTCTGGTATAAATATAAAGATCAGTTTAATAGCTATTCAAGAGTTAGAATCTATTTAATAGTCTAATTTTTCCAGAATAATTAATTTTATTTAAATTTCTTTATCGAAGGATAGGAATGGTGCAGAGGAATTGTCAATTTCCAAGGCAATTCCTGTCAGTTTGTTCCAATTGAGGATTCTGGGATCCTCATGTTTACCTCCTATCTATACTGGAATAATGACTTCCTGCTCAGTGGAAAATCTGCTCCCTTGCCTTGTTCAGGGTGACAGTTTCAAGGATGAATGAACTCTATGCACATCCAGTCACTTTGAGTGGGAGTCCATGACTAAGGACATTGAGCCCATGAATGAACTTGCATAGTCGATATATAACCAAGTCCGAGCCCAGAGTTTACCCAGCCATTCCCACAAATGTGAGGGAGCTGCTGGTGGTAATTTCTGTTCTTGTTGGCACCCTAGGCACAGCCCCACCAACACAGCTATGTCTGCATTTAGGCCTGGTCACCTTCTCATCAACATACTCATTTTGGAAACCCCTGGATGACCCTTGTGGAGTTCAGCCAGTAATCTGGTGG
Source organism: Chiloscyllium plagiosum (assembly GCF_004010195.1). Classification (NCBI taxonomy): domain Eukaryota; kingdom Metazoa; phylum Chordata; class Chondrichthyes; order Orectolobiformes; family Hemiscylliidae; genus Chiloscyllium; species Chiloscyllium plagiosum. The sequence continues at coordinate 48,457,701 of NC_057712.1, forward strand.
TGACCTTTACTTGGGACAATCTTCATTTCACCTACCTGAAAACTATGGCTTGGATACATGACCATTTCAAAGCTGATTTTTTTTTAGGAGTTGATGCGTAGGTCCCAAGATGAAGGTCAGGTCACATATGAAATTTCTATAATAATTCACTAGTTCAAAGAAAGACCTACACTTCAGCGCGGATGTGGGAGCTGGGACACTTTTGATCACACTCATATTATCTTCCAACGGGTGTAACCAACCTTGTCAGCTCTGAAGCCCAAGTGTGTCATTTGGCGTGCCTGAAACATACATTTTTCTCTTCAAAGCGTACGCTCTCCTTGGAGAAATGTCTAAAGACTATGTTTAGATTCTGTCACTGTTCCTTATTTGTCTTCCCTGTTATTAGCACATTATCTAGATAAATGGCAACCTGGCGTAGATGTTGTAAAATGTTCTCCATTGCTCATTGAAACGTTTTACAGGCTGACGATACCTCAAATGGTGGTCTCATATATTGGTACAAATCCTTCTGGCTATTAACTGTAGCATAGTTCTGGGAATTCTCATATAAGCACAATTGTATGTATACATGGCTCATGTTTGGCTTCTTGAAGCCCACCAGCTTTGTGTATAAATCCCCTGTATAAGGGATTCGGTATTTATCCCATTGTGAAATTTTAGACTGTTTGTCTAAAATTCCTGCAGAGACAAACCAACCCGTCAGGCTTCACATTCAGAACAACAGGTTCTGGACTGGTTTGATGGTTCCTTTGTTTTTCAGCCTTCTGAATTCTGCCTGTACTTTCGCCCATAAGGCTAATAGAACTGGGCAGCCTTTACAGAATCATGAAGTTGTTACCTGGTCAACATGCTAGGTGACCTTGGTTCCTTTGGTAATCCCCAAACTTTCCAGGAAAATGTCCAAGTACTTAATTATGACTTGGCTCAGGCAGCCATTTTCTCATCAAAAAATGTTGAGCGCATTGAACGTAACTTTTCTAAACCAATTTTGCCCCATTAAGCTAGGGCCAGAGCCTTTTACTACGAGCAGAGGTAACTGAACCAGCTGCTTCTCAAAAGAGATTGGAACCAAAAGTGTATCCTTAATCTGGTACAAGACTCCTGATATAGATTCTCCGTCTAGCTGAGGTCTTGGGCAAAGTTATGGGTTGGAGTCATAGAATCATCATAAAAATCCTACCATGTGGAAACAGGCCATTTGCTCCAACAAGTCCACACTGACTCTCTAAACAGTAACCCACTCAGTGCACCTAACCTACACATCCCTGGACACTATTGCAATTTAGATTAGATTAGATTACTTACAGTCTGGAAACAGGCCCTTCAGCCCAACAAGTCTACACTAACCCTCCAAAGAGCAACCCACCCAGACCCATTTTCCTACATTTACCCTTTCACCTAACACCTGCCGTGATTTGCCTTGCCAAAATGCAGCACCTCATTTTTATCTAAATTAAACTCCATCTGCTACTCTTTAGTTTGTTGGCCCATCTGATCAAGGTCCTGTTGTACTCTGATGTAATCTTCTTTGCTGTCCACTACACTACCAATTTTGGTGTCATCTGCAAACTTACTAACCATACCTCCCATGTTCACATACAAATCATTTATATAAATTATGAAAAGCAGTGGACCCAGCACTGATGCTTATGGCACACCACTGGTCAGAGACCTCCAGTCTGCAAAGCAACTCTCCACCACCACCCTCTAACTTCTACCTTTGAGTCAGTTCTGTATCCAAATGGCTAGTTCTCCCTATATTGCATGTGATCTAACTTTACTAACTAGACTACCATGAGGTAATCTGAATGCCTTACTGAAGTCTACATAGATCACTTCCACCACTCTGCCCTCACAAATTCTCTTTGTTACTTTATTTTAAAACTCATTAAGTTAGTGAGACATGATTTCCCATGCACAAAGCCAAGTTGGCTATCCCTAATCAGTCCTTGCCTTTCCAGATACATGCAAAACCTGTCTCTCAGGATTCCTTCCAACAACTTGCCCACCACTGATGTAAGGCTCACTGGTCTACTGTTCCCTGGTTTTTGCTACCACCTTACTTAAATAAGGGCATGGCATTAGCTGACCTCCAGCCTTCCGGCATATTTATAGCCATATTTATGGCATTTTAAAGTGCCCAACACCTGCTCATCTCTCCTATAGGCATTTTTCAAGATGTTGTTGTTTATTTCTCCACATTCTCTAGCTTCCATATCCTTCTCCACAGTAAACTCTGATTTAAAATATTCATTTCGTATCTCACCCATCTTCTATGATTCCACATTAACTAGACATTAATTTGATTGACTCTGATTAGGATGCTGCTAAGCAATTTAACTGTTCCAAATCAGATGAAGGTGGTCTTTCCAGGGTGCACACTCTCCTAGTATTGGCTTATAAGTTTGCTTATTCAATTCAGGCCTAGTGAGACTCTTTTGCTGTTTCCTTTGCCTACTGACAGAAACTGCAATGGCATGCCAGTTTGAATCCTGAAGAAAATGTTAACCACTTAACTGTGGCTTGACTTTGTTTTGTGTTTTTTCCTGTGGCCTTACCCAAAATCCCGCTATTCTGAATATGCAATTGCCTTCATTAAAGTGGTGTTCTCCAAACACAGTCGGACTGACGAGTGTGTCCATTTTCATCATGCAACCTATATGCTCCACTTGCTGTATTCTCCAATGATGAAACCAATTGTAGTGCCTGTTCAATGTCCAGTTCAACATCAGCTCGTGGCACTATTGAATGTTTATGTCATTAATCCCACATATTAAACAACCTCTTAGATCTCAATAAGGGATAAGCCAAAGTTACTTGCTTCTTCCAGTAGTCTTAACCTAGTCAAAAATCCTGAAACAGATTCCCCTGTTTCTCCAATTGCCAAGTAAAAATGTTAGCAACTTAGAATTAGAGGCAGCTTGGGGTCATAATATTCATTAACTAAATCCGTCACGTATTGAATGATTTTAGTATTGCGTACCTTAGGGAAGTTCAGGCTCCTAATAACTGAAAAACCTGCAGTGTCACAAGCTATCAGGAGAATTATTAATTTCTTTTCATCTGCCTCAATGTCATTTGCTCAGCAAAAATAAGTTTTCCCACATAAATGAGCCCAGCTTCTCAAATAACAGCATGTTGCCAGGAATGCTTACTCAAAATCAAACACAAAACTGATGCGAGCAAATATTTTCAGGTGTGTGCTTTGTTCTTGTTGCTGTTGAACTAATTCCGCAGAGACCAGTATCCCATCATCAACTCACCATTTACTGACATGTGTAAAATCCTTTACACTGATCCAGCTCACATAAAGCAGCTCCCAGGGGGTCAGGATTTCTGAGACTCTTGATTTTTTTTCTGTCAGCCAAGGCTCCCTGATTGGAGCAGATTAATTGCTCCAATCAGGGAACTCATATTCTATGAGGTCCACCTGACTGACCTCATTACAATCACTACAGCCAGCTTACTACATGCACCATATTCTATAAGTGCAGAGAACATGGCAAAACAGGTAAAGAAAAATACATTTCCAATGTACACTAAACTTCATCAAGCAACACTTCCTGGTGTTGAATTATAGGTACATTGTATGAAGAAAGTATTAATTTGATTTAAGTTACATACTTGTATCGTTTACTTTGTGCGTTCATATACTGAGGTGTTCTTTCAGGTGTTTATTTTGTTTTCTCATCAATTATGTCTCTTTGAATTCCTTCAAATTCTTCAAAATTGTGTGTGATGCACCTGCATTTCTACATCATTCAGGATGCATCCAATAAATTTCTGGTATCAGTTGTTGACTGTTTGATGCCACAAAGTTAAAAATCACATTGGAGAAACAAATATAAAATGTAAGCACTTTCTTCTCCCAACTCAATACATTGGATGGAGGTAGACATCCAAGTTACTGCTTTGGAGATATGGGTTTGAATCGTACAAATTCAATTTTTAAAAAATTGCATCTGGATTTAAAAAGTTGGGATTATAAAGCCTTCTTTTCTCTGCTGTAAGATCTCTATGACTTTAAAAGCTGGTCAAACTACAGTTCATCAGCAAATTATTGCAAGCTTCCATTTGGTCCATAAGTGTCCTTTTAGGTGAGGCCAATGTTGTTTATGCCTGATCTGGCCAACATGGCACTCCAGCAAAACAGCATTGTTGTTAATTCTTAACTGTCCTGTAAAAGGGCATTAACAAGACATTCACTAAATGCTGGCCCAGCCAGCAATAATCATGTCAGAGAGTCATAGAGATGTACAGCACGGAAACAGACTCTTCGGTCCACTTCGTCCATGCCGACAAAATATCCTAACCTAATCTGGTCCAATTTTCCAGCACTCTTCCTATTCATATACCCATCCAGATGCCTTTTAAATGTTGTAATTGTACCCACTTCCACCACTTCCTCTGGCAGCTCATTCCATACACACAGCAACCTCTGTGTGAAAAAGTTGCTCTTTAGGTTTCTTTTAAACTTTTACCCTATCATCCTAAACCTGTGCCCTCTAGTTCTAGACTCCCCCACTCCAGGAAAAAGACCTTGTCTATTTATCACATCAATGCCCTCAGGAATTTATAAACCTTTACAAGGTCACCCCTCAGACTCTAACGTTCCAGGGAAAACAGTCCCAGCCTATTCAGCCTCTCACTATAGCTCAAATCCTCCAACCCTGGTAAAATGTTTGTAAACCTTTTCTGAACCCTTTCAAGTTTCACAACACCTTCCTGGGTAATCCAAGATGGAGAATGGGAAAAAAAATTATGGCTGCAAGAGCTGTTCCCTTTTTTGAGGTGTTTTAGGTGTGGAGGTGATTTCCTCGAATTCCGGGGGAGCAGCAATTACTGTTACATATGCTGTTGCATTGTTTTGGAAAACGTTGGGGAAAAAAGATCAAAACAATGGCACTTTCAAAAGGAAGGAGACAGAAAAAGGCAAGTACCACATGGTCAGTAAGGGAGAGAGAAAAAGAAACCTACACTACTAACTGACACAGCAGTGAATCTGCACAGTTACTGCCTTTGCTTTTTGACTTCATGTATCTCTGCTCATCGGAGTGTGTCTAGGAAAAATTAACAAACAGCAAAATTCACAACTAATCTTGGATGAACCTATGCGGGAGAGCTCACAGTGCAGAAACAGATAAATTTTTATGTGTAACCTTATTGTAAGTTTACAGTAGTGAGTAGAGTGGGTTCTTTCTTGATTATATGTTTTATTGAGATATATATTTTATTGATATGTTTCTTGATTAAATTTTAAAAATATAAACCATAAGTACTAAGTTAGCCTGGAGTACTATTTTCTATTTAGAGCGATAAGATGGTGCTATGTCCTGGGTCTGTAGATTGTGAAGGAGCAAAGATGGCCTTAGTAGAGTGATGTGCTCTTCCTGGCAGATGTAAGAGTTCAGGGAGAAGTTCCATGTTGCTGATGATTATGTCTGCAGGAAGTATCTTTGGTTGCGAATCCTAACAGATTTCATGAATCGGTTGGAGCAGCAGTTAGAAAAATGAGGAATTTACAAGAGCTAGGGTGTGTGATGGATGGCAGTTATAGAAAGGGTGAAAAGACACAGATACAGCCAGGTTAACTCCAGTAAAGGTCAGACAGATAAGGAGGTAGTGCAGGATCCTTCTGTGGCTATCCTTATCTCAAAAAAATATGCTCTTTTGTAAAATGTAGGGGGTAATGGGCTCTCAGGGGAATATAGCACAATCAGCCAAGCTTCTGGTATCGAGACAGGCTCTAATGTAATGAGGAGTATGTCAGGCTCCATTAGATCGATTGTGTTAGGGGACTGTCCAGTCCAAGGCAGATATAAACATTTCTACTGCATGCAGCGAACAATCAGAATGGTGTGTTTCCTCCCTGATGCTGGGTCAAGAATATCTCAGAGAGGGTACAGAATGTTCTCAGAAGGGAGAGGGACCAGCAGGAGGTCATTGTACAGATTGGAATTAATGACATAAGAAGGCAGAATATGAGATTCTGAAGGGAAAATGTAGAAAATTATGCAGGAATTTAAAAAAGAGGTCCTCAAGGGTAGTAATTTCTGGATTATTCCTGGTACTACGTGCTAGTGAGGGTAAGAATAAGAGGATAGCGCAGATGAATGCCGGCTGAGGAGCTAGTGTAAGGGAGAAGGGTTCACATTTCTGGATTATTGGAATCTGTTCTGGGGTAGAAGTGACATATACAAAAAGGTCAGATTGCACCTGAATTGGACTAATATATCTGCAGGGAGATTTGCAAGAGCGGCTCAGGAGGATATTATCTAGTAAGGTGGGTGGGTGATGGTGAGACCCAGGAAAAAGGTGAGGAAAGAGATCAATCTGAGATTGGTACAGTTGGGAAAGGGAGCGAGTCAAACAGGGCAGGAACAAAGCAGAGAACAAGGTAGGACTGATAAATCTAACTGCATTTACTTCGATGCAAGAGGCTGAACAGGGAAGGCAGATGAACTCAGGGCATGGTTAGGAACATGGCACTGGGATAAAATAGCGATTACAGAAATGTGGCTCAGGGATGGACAGGAAATGCAGTTTAATGTTCCAGGATACAAATGCTACAAGAAGGATAGAAAGGGCAGGAAGAAAGGAGAGGGAGTGGCATTTTTGATAAAGGTTAGCATTACTAGTGTACTTAGGGAGGATATTCCAGGGAATACATCCAGGAAACTTAGTTGGGTGAAACTAAGAAATAAAAAAGGGATGATCACCTCATTGGGATTGTACTATAGACCCCCTAATAGTCAGAGGGAAATTGAGAAACAAATTTGTTTGGAGACTTTATGGGCGGCACAGTGGCACAGTGGTTAGCACTGCTGCCTCACAGCGCCGGAGACCCGGGTTCAATTCCCGCCTCAGGCGACTGACTGTGTGGAGTTTGCACGTTCTCCCCGTGTCTGCGTGGGTTTCCTCTGGGTGCTCTGGTTTCCTCCCACAGTCCAAGGATGTGCAGGTCAGGTGAATTGGCCATGCTAAATTGTCCGTAGTGTTAGGTAAGGGGTAAATGTAGGGGTATGGGTGGGTTGCGCTTCAGCGGGGCGGTGTGGACTTGTTGGGCCGAAGGGCCTGTTTCCAAGCTGTAATGTAATCTAATCTAATCTAAAAAAAACTTCAGTTACCTGTAAGAATAATAGGGTGGTTATGGTAGGGGATTTTAACATAGACTAGAACTGCCATAGTGTTAAGATAGAGTGAAATTTGTTAAGTGTGTACCCAAACATTTTCTGATTCACTATGTGGATGTACCCATTCGAGAAGGTGCAAAACCTGACCTACTCTTGGGGAAAAAAAGGCAGGGGAGGTGACTGAGGAGTCAGTAAGGGAACACTTTGGGGCCAGCAACTATAATTCAAATATAAGATGAGAGTCCAGAGACAGTATATTCCTATTAGGATGAAAGGAATGGCTGGTAGGTGTGGGGAATCCTGGATGATGAGAAAAATTGAGGTTTTGGTTAAGAAAAAGAACAAAACATATGTCAGGTGCAGACATCAGATATCAAGTGAATCCTTAAAAAGAGTATAAAGGCATTAGAGAGTTTATAAATACATTAAGAACAAAAGGGGAACTAGTGTTAGAATAGGGCCCCTCAAAGATCAGCAAAGCAGCCTATGTTTGAGCCACACCGGATGGGGGAGATATTAACTGAGCATTTTGCATCAGTGCTTGCTGTGTAGAAGGAATAGAAGATATAGAATGTGGGAAAACAGATTGTGACATCCTCAAAAATGCCCATTTTTGAGGATGTCACAATCAAAAATCAAAAATGGTGCTGAATGTCTTGAAATGCATAAAAGTGGATAAATCCCCAGGACCTGATTAGGTTACACTAGAGGTCTGTGGGAAGCTAGGGAAGTGATTACTGGTCCTCTTGCTGAGATATTTGTAACATCAATACTCAGACGTAAGGGGCCAGAAGATTGAAAGTTGGCTAACATGGTGCCACCAATTAAGAAAGGTTATAAGGAAGAACCAGGGCACTATGGTTCGGGAAGCCTGATATCGGTGGTGGTCAAGTTATTGAAGGGAATCCTGAGGGATAGGCTTTACATGTATTTGGAAAGGCAAGGATTGCTTAGGGATATTCAGCATGGCTTTGTGCATGGGAAATCATGTTTCCTGAACTTAATTGAGTTTTGTGAAGAATTAACAAAGAGGATTGATGAAGTAGAGTGGTGGACGTGATCTATATGGAGTACAGTAAGGCATCCAACAATGTTCCTCATGGTAGACTGGTTAGCAAGGTTAGATCTCATGGAATACAAGGAGAAATAGCCATTTGGATACAGAACTGGCTCGAAGGTAGAAGTTGGAGGGTGGTGGTGAAGGGTTGCTTTCCAGTCTGGAAGCCTGTGACCAGTGGTGTGCCACAAGGATGGGTGCTGGGTCCACTGCTTTTCATCTTTATGTAAATTATTTGGATGTGAACATAGGTTTGCAATATTCTAAAGGTAGCCTAACTATTCTCCAGTACAATCGCAACATGACCTCCCAACTCCTATACTCAATGCTCTGATGAATAAAGGAAAGCATACCAAATGCTTTTTCACTATCCTACCTATCTACAAACTCCACTTTCAAGGAACTATGACTCTGCACTCCCTAGGTCCCTCCCATTAAGTGTATACATCCTGCTCTAATTTACCTTTGCAAAATGCAGTACCTCACATTTATCTAATTAAACTCCAACTGCCACTCCTCAGCCCATTGACCCATCTGGTCAAGGTCCCATTGTACTCTGAGGTAACTTTCTTCACTGTCCACTACACCTCCAATTTTGGTGTCATCTGCAAACTTACTAATTGTACCTCCTGTGTTCACATCCAAAATGAATTCATAAAAAATAATTACATCTGTTTCCAACAATTAACTGTAATTCAAAATTCTGTCTGTTATTTCCAACTGCTCCCACCTCAGGCCTTTGAGCATAGGGATTGGGATATTACAGTTAGATTGTACAGGGCATTGATGAAGAATCCTGTGGAGTACTGTGTTCAATCTGGTCTCTCTGTCATAGGAAGGACATTATTGATCTTGAGAAGATTCAGAAGAGATTTACCAGTTTGTTGCCAGAATTGGAGGGTTATAAGGAAAGACTGGATAGGCTGGGACTTATTCACTGGAAAATAGGAGATGGAGAGGTGACCTTATCGAGGTTTGTAAAATCGTGAGGAGTACAAACAAAGTGGCTGGCATGCAGCTTTTCCTTGTGATGGGGAATTTCAAGACTAGGGGGCATATTTTTAAGTGAAAGATGAACAGATTTTAATAAAGACATGGGGGTGGGGCTTTTTATTGAAAGCACAAAGTAGCGTGTGTGTGGAATATACTTCCAAGACAAAGAGGTAGATGCGAGTGCTGTTACAACATTTAAAAGAAATCTAGGTAAGTACATGAATGAGAAATGTTGGAGGAATATGAGGCAAGTGCAGGCAGGTGGCACCAGTTTCGTTTGGCAATCTGGTTGGCATGAACCAAGGTTGGACTGAAGAGTCTGTTTCCACACTATATGACTCTATAAAGTAACCTGTCGATTTCAACCAGGATGAAACATTCCTAACTGGTTATAAACTGCCTCTATCATTCTGGTTAAACTGTTTTTTTTGTATTCTGGGGATGCATGTTGCCAAATGAGATCCATGTTTACAATCTAATTTTGACCAACAAGTATCTCTAAACAATGTTAAGAAAGTAACAGAATAGATTATTAGTCCAAGAAAGATTATGCAAACCAATGTATATTTTGATTGATGAAAAGGTTACTCATGACTCCAGCGGTTAATGAATTTACAGAAAACTAATTTGGGATGGGCCATTCAGTTGGATGCCAATTGTTATAACTAGCCTGTTAACACGATGATTATGGATGCATCCTTCACCTCCATCAAAAAAACCGCTGCCACTGCCAAACTGCAGTTAAGTACTCAGTTTTTGTTCAAGCAACTACATGTCTTTCCACAGCCTAAGAGATGATAATCAAATTATCAACTTCAGATCAAACTGCAAAATTTTAAAATGAATGTGGTTGGAACTGAAACCCAAAAATTTCTGGTCTGGAGTCCAGTGCTAAATCCATTGAACTGTTCAATGTCGATTCACCCATCTGTTTCTCTCTCAAACCTTGTTATCTGAACAATAGCAGTGGCTGAAAACCAAATATAACTATGATTGTTTCCATTCTCGTTGAAACTTTATTGCTGGAACAGCACAGCAGGTCAGGCAGCATCCAGGGAACAGGAGATTCGACGTTTCGGGCACAGGCCCTTCTACAGGAATGATTTCGGGCACAGGCCCTGAAGAAGGGCCTGTGCCCGAAACGTTGAATCTCCTGTTCCCTGGATGCTGCCTGACCTGCTGTGCTGTTCCAGCAATAAAGTTTCAACTTTGATCTCCAGCATCTGCAGACCTCACTTTCTCCTTGTTTCCATTCTCCCCTCCCCCCCTCCCATTTTAAACAATTTACAAAGACATGAAAATATGATTAAATACAATATGTCAAAATTGTATTTGTATCAGTAGCATTAATCTAAAGTGCCTTGTAGTCTATCTGTTGAAATTCTTGCATTCCTTATTCACTGGAAGAAAGACATTGCAAATTTCAATTGAGGAATTCAGATTCTTCTTCTCTGAAAATTGTGACGTTCCAAAATCTGGCAGCACCTTAGTTCCTACGTTGCTAGATTCATGTGAGTTACCTGCAATCACCAAGAGAACAATAGCAATTAAACTAAAAAAAGCCCCTTTTATATCATTAACCCTACATCAACCCTGAGACCTCCTTAAGAAAGGTGACATAGCTTTTCATCAAAGGTAATGAAACCTAACCTTATTGTCAAATCTAACAACTCTAGTCAATTGTTTTTATTAGATTAGTCCTTCAAACATTTTAACAATGCAATCAGTCAATGCCTGTGAGAGAAAAAAATGTATAATGCAATCTAAATTTAATTAATCCCAGAAATATTGGCAGTATTTTGTGTCTTCTTCTGCAAGCATATTGGCACAGTAGTTAGCCGTGCTGCCTCACAGTGCTAAATGCCAGCCATGTTGAGCTTGGTTAAAAATCACACAACACCAGGTTATAGTCCAACAGGTTCAATTGGAAGCACACTAGCTTTTGGAGCGACGCTCCTTCATCAGGTGATTGTGGAGGGCTCGATCGTAACACAGAATTTATAGCAAAAATTTGCAGTGTGATGTAACTGAAATTATACATTATAATTTCAGTTACATCACACTGCAAATTTTTGCTATAAATTCTGTGTTACGATCGAGCCCTCCACAATCACCTGATGAAGGAGCGTCGCTCCAAAAGCTAGTGTGCTTCCAATTAAACCTGTTGGATATAACCTGGTGTTGTGTGATTTTTAACTTTGTACACCCCAGTCCAACACCGGCATCTCCGCATCATGTTGAGCTTGCACATTCTTCCCATGTCTGTATAGGTTTCCACTGGATTCTCTGGTTTATCCCAGTATAAAAATGTGCAAGTTCAGTGGATTGGCCATGTTATATTGCCCAGCAGTGTCCAGGGTTATGTAGGATAGGTGGATTATCCATAGTTAATGCAGGGTTACAGGGTTATGGTGCAATGCTCTTTGGAGGGTCAGTGCCAAAACTCCTTTATCTGCACTGTTGGAATTTTAGTATTCTATGTTTTAAATATATTCATTTCAGCTTTGCAGTCATCCTTTCAGTTCATGTTCTTTTTACAAGGGCAGTTCAAGGGTCAACATAGATTTCTCATATTGACGACATTATGATGACATTGCTGGTCATTTTTTTACTCATTAGTGCAAAGTTTGGTTGAAGTGCATAGTCAGATATAATGTTAGTTGATCATTTCTAATTTGTTCATTCAAATTTTAAGAGATTTTAAAGTGAGAGCTTCTATTATGCAATACAGTTATGGAATGTTCTGTCTGCAAACATGGTACAAGTAGGTTCAGTTGTGACTTTCTCAAAGGGAATTTGAAGAGAAATCTGCAGGATCGTAGTGAAGGAAAGTGCAAGGAATGGGACTATTTGAAATGTTAATTCTAAGTGTCAAAAGGAACTCACCGGCCCACTCCTGTACTGGAAGGCCCCTTGGTTCTACAGGAACTTTGATCTGTCATATGGAAACAAAAAGATCACACTGAACTTGACTTCAGAAAATTTCTGACACAAAACTTCTTCCAGAACAACAACTTTAACTATGAAGTGTTTTGCAGCATGCTCGCATTGCTAAAAGAGTGAATTTATTTCCTACCATCTTGCATCCACCATCATTTTCAAGAGAAGACCTTGGAGGCAGCATTTGATTTTAAGCATGCATAAACATTTCTACAAAATGTTAGACTTTCTGCTCACATTCAAAGCTCTGGTCAAGAATTGACTGAACTGCAAGTGTTTATTGAAAGGAAAAAGAAACTTTACTTGGTTAAAACTTTCAGTCTTAACAGTCTTAAACATTGCAATGTTTCACCACTCTACACTCAGAAAGCAAGTTTTTTTTCCTATTGCTGGAAATCAAATATGAACAAGCAGGAAGAATCTGATGATTATTAAGTTTGGGAAAGAAAACTGGTGATAATGAAATGTAGAAAATAATAACTGAACTGGTAAATTTTAAAAGCAACCATCATTAGCTTGTGAACTATTTTGTAAACACCAAAAAAACTTCCAAAAAAAGAAAAGAAAATCTAATTTGTTCAAATAGATGACCTTTTCAATTGGGATCAAAATGGAATGCTTCTTGGTTAGCGAAATTCGATGTTTTCCATAGTCCGAAAACTCTTTGTTACAGTGTAAATTATTCAGGAGGTCAACTTTGAGAATCATCATGGTGATTTCTGAAGTGGTTCCTATGGTAATGCTCATGGTAGTTTCTCTCTTTCCTCAAAGTATCAAACCTAATTTACTAAAAGGGACTGTCACTGGAGCAGATCACTTGAGAGATTTGCTAATTGACTAATTTGTGCAAGAAAAATGCACAAAATCATGTTTGCAGGTATGTTAAGATAATGAGTGGGAGGAGGACAATTTTCCAGGATGTATATATTTCAGTTCTGTTAAAAAGAAAATCACCTGCAATCCATTCTGACTTCTTGGCTACAAAAGCAGATCACAGGCAGAGAATTCAACAGTGAGCAACCTATGTTATGACTCCCCAGTACTTGTCCACTATTTACAAAGGCACAAGGGAGAGGTGTGATGAATTTGCCTTGATGTGTTCAGCTTTATTAACACCCAAGCACAATATCAAGTCGGACAAAAGTAGCCCACTCTATCATCACCCTAACCACCACCTTAAGCAGTCACACCATCTACCATTGACACTAATAGCAGTACGCAATAGCCACGAATAGTACTGCAGCAACTCAGCAAGACTTTTTCAATAGCTCTTTCATGACTCTACCATCTAGAAGGGCAAGGGCAGCAGATACATTGGGAACACGATCAACTGCAAGTTCTCCTCAAAATCACACACCACTGTTAATTGGAAATATAATTGCCATTCTTCACTGTTACTGGCCAAAATCCTGGAACTCACTTCCTAACAAACAGTCGGTATGCCAGAACAACATAATTTATAACAATTTAAGACAACAGTTCACAATCATCTTCAATGACGACCAGGGGCAAGTAAGAAATTCTGAGCTTACCATGAATTCTTTTGTTGAAAATGTAGATAAATACAACTATTTTCTCCTTCTTTCAAGAAGGAGAAGTCCAGCCTGGTTGGATAAATTGTCACTTCAGAAAGCTCATTGAGTTGGTAAATTACAGTTTATAAAATTGTCATAAAGAGGACAAAGCTGAAAAATGTGTTGCTGGAAAAGCGCAGCAGGTCAGGCAGCATCCAAGGAGCAGGAGAATCGACGTTTCGGGCATAAGTCCTTCTTCAGGAAACAAAACCAAAGTCAGTGAGTACCAACAGAAAATAGCAGTATTTCCACAAAATGTCTCATGCAATCTTCTATTGTTTAATTGTTCCATTGTTCATTAGTTGACTGCACTTTATTTCTGGAGTACCAGATGTTAATAAATTATCTCATTGATACACATGTTTTAAATGTACAAATATTTAATCATCTTCAGTTCTGTGAAGGCTTCCTGTTCAGACATTGAGTTGTGGGAATTCAGCTCAATAACCCTGAAGAAAAAAGGCAAATCTTAGCTGTTCAGAGTAAACCCAAAATAAGGAAAGCGTGAACACAGGCTGCTCATCGGAAAATTGAAGAGATTAGGTGTAGTGTTCCGAGTGTACTCTCTCTTTGAAGTCACTGGTAAAACCAGTTGTGGCATTAAATCAACAATCCACTCCATCTACGAGTTGTCTGCCTGATAATAAAAATTAACCCAACTGTGTGGAGTAAGAGGGAAGGTTCAAGTGGTAGTAATTTATTTGGTTCTTTATTCTTTCAAGAATGTGAGCATCATTGGCAAGGCCACAATTTCTCCCCAGGCCCAACTGCTGAGTAGCTTGCTTGACAATTTCAGAGAGCATTTAAAAAACAGCTACATGGTTGTGCATCTAAAGTCTCACATAGGCCAGCCTGGATAAAGATAGCAGATTTCCTTCCTTAAAAATAAAGCCATAGTGAGCCAGATGTTTTATTCTTCCTCCACAACAAATCAATGATTGTTGTCATGTTCACTGATAAACAAGCTCAAATTACACCAGCTTTTGTCATGACATTCGAAGCAATGTCCCAGAATAAATAGTTTGGGCCTCTGGATTACTAGCCTTGTGGCATTACCGCCATCGATCCTATCTGTTGAGATCAATGAAGAGGAATAAAGTCAAAGTTTTCACCACTGTAAGGGAGTTTTGACCGCCAATTGTGCATGCAGACTTCCAGCTGGCTCTCAAAAGTTCCTGGCAATTGTAAGTTCAGAAACATTTCCCCGGAGAAAGCAAACATTGGAGAGGTATTACAGTACAGAGCAGTATTTCAAAAAATAACAAACAATAGGTTCAGATGGTGATCAGACTTTATGTATTGGTTGCTCATGAGAATGAAAAGTTGAAACAGGGGTTCTATATATACACATCAAAATGGAAGGCAGAGAACAATGTAACCTATAAATATTTCTAGTACATTTGCAATCAAATCAATGATATTTGAAGAGGAGGATGTCTTTGCCTTCAGATATAGTTGTTTACTGAAGCCTGGAAGGGATTTTCGTAGTGAGTGGCCAAAAAGTAGAGTGAATGTATGTCTTATACCAATGTCAGTTTATTTAAGTGAGGTGGTCAACAGCAAGGTTCCAGTTCTAGAGATTACGCAACACATTTATTTGAAAATACAACTGAATCTTTCATCCATTATGAGTTAGTGATCATAACAAAACAGGAACTTGATTTTTCAATCGCATATTAAAATATTAACTTGTCAAATCCTATGAAACATGACATGACGTACACCACATGAGAAGCAATTTAAACCAGCCACCCTGTCCCAGTGGTGGGTGAGAGGGACTCAGAATGAAACAAATCATTACTTGCTGCAAAATGTTGAGTTTTATCTTTAAATAGTGTCTGGCTTTGTGGAGGTGGAGGAGTGGAATGGGAAATAAATCCTCATCCCCTACACCAACCATGGTGAGGAAGATCCTGAATATTTTCAGAAATAGCTGGAAAACAGTCCTGAAGAATTGACACCAGACTTGAACTCTTTCTCCACAGATGCTGTCAGACCTGCTGAATTTCTCTAGCAATTTGTTTTTAGTTCATATTTCCAGCATCTGTAGTTCTTTGTTTTACTTTATCTTGAATATTTTGAGGTGTTTGAGCTCCTGCTTTATTTAATCTCCCAATAGTGCTGTCATTCATCTAGAGTTATATGCAAGAACTCATTGTTCAAATAAACAAATTCTCTAAAGATCCAGTTAGGATTTGGGCTTCCCAAACAGAAGGTCAGGATTCAAGGTTGTGTGGTCATGGGCTGAGATGTAGTATTGGCTGCCGTGGTGCACTGATTGAGTACTTAGGGCCCTTCACGGCAAAGAAAATAAATAGGCAAGAATTGACTGAACTCTGAACTTGATTCCACCTGCAAAACGAAAGAGAAAGCAGCGAGAAGTTTGGTTTTTAAAAAATCCCAAATCAATTTTTCCCCACCATAACTTTGTCGTAGGCATAGAGAGGACAGGGTCACTACCCCAAGCATACATGCGTACACACACACACCTGCAGTATTTTCATCTGATTAAAGGGGAGTTCAGAAAATTTCTGGAGGGTACAGGAAACTTGAGAGGAGGGGAGGGTGATAGCAAAGCAACCTACTGTGGAGTGAGAAACTTTGACAGTAAAGTGTTAAAACTTCCAACAAATTTGAATTGTAGATGCTAGTGTTGGACTGGCGTGTACAAATTTGAATGACAGAATCCAATGTTGTCATATGGCAGATGTATCTTGTTGCAGTGATTAATTATAGGAACCTCTTCTGCAAAGGTAAGTTGACAATTGACCAGCACTATTTCAGAGTTGATGTATAATGAAGTATCCTTTAAAGTCCAGTTTACATTTCCTGAACCCAAACATAAATATCTCAGAGCTCTGGAACCACTCACCATTTAGATTAATATACTCCATTATTCTTTCTGCAAAGAAAAAGGCACAATTTCCAACTTTCTTAGTAGATATTTATTTGTTCACTTAACTTATCTATATCCCTTTGTAGGTTTCTTATGACCTCTTCACAATTCACTTTCTTATCTTTGTATCATCTGCAAATCTGCTACCATACTTTTGGTCCCTTCAGCTAAATTTGTAATGAGTAGAGGCCCAAGCACCAATCCTTATGGCACACAACACATTAGAACTTGTCCACTTATTTTCTGATTCCTGTTAGTCAACCAACATTCTATCCACACCAATGTTGCTTCCCACACCTTGAGCCACAATGTAGCTAGACCAAATCGCATGCGACTAAAGATGGCCAGTTCTGAAGTGTTGAGTGACCCTAACCAAGTATGGGCATAGCCAACTACACGCTTAACAGCAGCAGATAACTTAACTGAAGTAACAAGTTCTTGTGTGATAAGATAGGATATCTCTAGGTTTAGGTAGCTTGCTACGCGGAGAATTATAGTAACTGAGTCATAATTCTTGACAAATAAAGTATCGATACATTGTCATTCCAGTGTTCTGTTTGTCAGTCTGGTAACAACCATTGTTGGTTAATAATAGTAGCTAACACTTTCTCCATGAGAGGTGGCTAACTGGGTAGTAGTTTCTTGTTTCTGCCTCCATCTCTATTTGAATAAAAGGGTTAAAATAGTTATTTTCAATCTAAAAAAGCAACCTTCCTGAATCTAAAGGGTTTTGGAAAATTGCAAAGCAACTAACTCACTAGCTGCTTTCTTTAAGATTCTCGGGTGAAATCCATCAGGAGCTAAGGACTTGTTAACTCCCAGTTCCAACAATTTATTCAATACTACTTCCCTGAAAAATCATAATTTTCTTTCAGTTCCACTTTCCCTTTCAATTCCTGATTTATACCTAATTCCAGGATGATATTTATATTCTTTCTCACGAGGGCTGATGCAAAATATCCATTAACTCATTTGCCATCTCCATGCACTTCATTATTAGCTAGTCTCATTTTAACTTAATTGGCTTTCTAAAAAAAAGTCTGAAGGAATTTTGAATAAAAACAAAGAATGTCGGAGATTACAGTGTGTCAGGCTGCATCCATGGAGAGAAAGCAAATTAATGTTTCTAAAGGCACTTTTCATGTTTCTTTTAGAGTCACAGAGTCATAAAGAGTTCAGCATGGAAACAGACCCTTCGGTCCAACTCATCCATGCTAACCAGATATCCCAACCCAATCTAGTCCCACACGTCAGCACCTGGCCCACTTCCCTCCAAACCCTTCCTATTCATCTACCCATCCATTTAAATGTTGCAATTGTACTAGGCTCTACCACTTCCTCTGGCAAGCCATTCCACACAAGCACCAGCCTCTGTGTAGAAAAGTTGCCCCTTTATATCTTTCCCCTCTCACTCTAAACCTATGCCCTCTAGTTCTGGACTCCCCCACCCCACGTAAAAGACCTTGTCTATTTACTCTATCCATCCCCTTCATGATTTTATAAACCTCTAGAAGTTCACCCCTCAGCCTCCTTCACTCCAGAGAAAACATACCTAGTCTATTCAACCTCTCCATGTAGCTGAAATCCTCCAAACTTAGCAACATCCTTGCAAATCTTTTCAGAACCCTTTCAAGTTTTGCGACATCCTTCCGATAGTAAGGAGATGAGAATTCCACGCAATATTCCAAAAGCGAGCTAACCAATGTCTTGTACAGCTGCAACATGACCTCCCAATGCCTGTACTCAATACTCTAACCAATAAAGGAAAGCATGCAAGGGGGTGGCTCTTGCTGAGATGCTCATTGGAAGGTTAGTGTGACTTGTTGGGCTGAATGGCCTGCTTTCACTTTGTTGGGATTCTATGATTAAGAGGTAGATCCTTCCCATATGCAAAGTATGATGTTGAATCAGCACCTGTTTTCTCTCATCTCTCAATACAGTGGAGGAAGAGGCATGTCGAATTCACATGTTTGAATTGGAGGATTGCATTGTGTACTTCTGATTTAAGTTATTCAATTTGTAGCTATTTATCTTCAGAGACTTGAATCCACACATTCTGGAATTTCCCTCATACTATTCCCTCATTTCCTTTCTTAAAATTTGGTGTAGCATTTTGGCTTCTGTCCAAACCCCATCTGATAAGTCTCTGTCTAATTATCTCTGAGGAGAAAGTGAGGTCTGCAGATGCTGGAGATCAGAGCTGAAAATGTGTTGCTGGAACAGCGCAGCAGGCCAGGCAGCATCCAGGGAACAAGAGAATCCACGTTTCGGGCATAAGCCCTTCTTCAGGAATTCTGAAGGGCTTATGCCCGAAATGTGGATTCTCTTGTTCCCTGGATGCTGCCTGACCTGCTGCGCTGTTCCAGCAACACATTTTCAGCTCTGTCTAATTATGTCTAATAATTGCTCCAGTAAAAGATGGACGGTGATGCTGTCTCATTAAAGATACTTTACAAATGTACGTTCTTGTTGTAATGGGTTGCCAACTGTATCTCACACTTTACACTCTTTATCAAAGTTTAATGCCTGAAATCTTAATTTCAGAGTGCTGGCATAAATCATTAATGACCTCAAACCAGAGATACTTTGATAGAACACAGCAACAACCCATTCAAGAGCTCCTTATACATTAGAAGTAAAAGTAATGTCACCATAGTCCCAGAAGATTCAGATGGTGCAGGAATTGAACCCATAATGTGAGTGTCACTCTGCATTGCCAAATGTGTAATTGGAAATAAACACGGGAAGCATGTGCAGTGTGAGAAAACATTTGATCTAAAGCAGTCTAATTCTCACTAACTATGAATCATTTTCACTTACTGCAGTTTATTGAGCCTGACTACATGATTTAATCTTCACAGGGAGGTGACTAAGTATAAGTAGCTTTATTACAAAGTAAAACTGAAACTTTCACCTTGTGAAATGCTGGGGTGTGAATTGCTATTATGCATTCTGCACAGATTCAGAAATTAGAGGTGTAGTGGACAGTGAAGAAGGTTACCTCAGAGTCCAACAGGATCTTGATCAGATGGACTAATGGGCTGAGGAGTGGCAGATGGAGTTTAATTTAGATAAATGCGACATGCTGCATTTTGGAAAAGCAAATCAGATCAGGACTTACATAGAACATAGAACATTACAGCGCAGTACAGGCCCTTTGGCCCTTGATGTTGCACCGCCCTGTCATATTAATCTGAAGCCCATCCCACCTACACTATTCCATGTACATCCATATGCCTGTCCAATGATGACTTAAATGCACTTAAACATGGCGAATCTACTACCTTTGCAGGCAAAGCATCCCATACCCTTTCTACTCTCTGAGTAAAGAAACTACCTCTGACATCTGTCTTATACCTATCTCTCCTCACTTTAAAGTTGTGTCCCCTCGTGTTTGCCATCCCCATAATTGGAAAAAGGCTCTTCCTGTCCATCCTATCTATCCCTCTGATTATCTTGTATGTCTCTATTAAGTCACCTCTCAACCTTCTTCTCTCTAACGAGAACAGCCTCAAGGCCCTCAGCCTTTCCTCACAAGACATTCCTTCCACACCAGGCAACATCATAGTAAATCTCCTCTGCACCCTTTCCAAAGCTTCCACATCCTTCTTATAATGCGGTGACCAGAACTGTACACAATACTCCAAGTGTGGCCGTACCAGAGCTTTGTACAGCTGCAGCATAACCTCCTGGTTCCGGAACTCAATCCCTCTATTAATAAAGGGCAAAACACTGTATGCCTTTTTAACAACTCTGTCAATCTGGGTGGCAACTTTCAGAATTAGACACTTAATGGTAAGGTCCTGGGGAGTGTTGCTGAAAAAAAAGAAACCATTGAGTGCAGGTTCATAGTTCCTTGAAAGTGGATAGAATTGTGAAGAAGGCATTTGGTATGCTTTTCTTTATTGGTCAAAGCATTGAGTATAGGAGTTGGGAGGTCATGTTGTGGCTGTATAAGACATTGGTTCAGCCATTTTTAGAATATTGCATGGAATTCTGGTCTCCTTTCTGTCAGAAGGATATTGTGAAATTTGTAAGGGTTCAGAAAAGATTTGCAAGGATGTTGCCAGGGTTGGAAGATTTGAGCTATAGGGAGAGGCTGAATAGGTTGGAGCTGTTTTCCCTGGAGCGTCAGATGCAGAGGGGTGAACTTATAGAGGTTTATGAAATCATGGATAGGATAAATTGACAAGATCTTTTCCCTGATGTGGAGGAGTCCAGAGTTAGAGGCCATAATAAGGGCGAAAGGGGAAAGCTATAAAAGGAACCTAAGGGTCAACTTTTTCACACAGAAGGTGGTGCATGCATGGAATGAGTTGCTAGAGGAAGTGGTAGAGGCTGGTACAATTACAACATTTAAAAGGCATCTGGATGGGTATATGAATAGGAAGAGTTTATAGGGATATGGGTCAAGTGCTGGCAAATAGGATTAAGTTAGATTAAATTAGGATATTTGGCCAGCATGGATGAGTTGGATTGAAGGGCCTGTTTCTGTGCTGTATATGTCTATGACTCTATATAGAAGTATAAATTTGAACTACAATATTGATGTAAGCTATCAACTGCATAATTCTGAATTTGAGTGAGCAACCTACCTCAGAACACAGACTCCAGTTAGGCAAACTGAGGAGGTCAGTCATATCTAGAAACACCTGACCTCTGTGGAAAGCAGCAACTTTCTAAAAAGAAACATTCAGTCCTCATCTCTTGCACATCCAATTTCCAGGACACCACTGTCAGTGGCCAGCACTTCAACTGCCTAGGTCTGAAGTTCAGGAATTCCCACTCGTCCATCTCTTTACCTTGTATTCTGTCCCAAGACCTTGCTTAAAGTCTACTTTTTTGGCCAAGATTTTGCTCACCTGTCCTAATATCCCATGAGGCTTCACGTTTTGTTCATGTGAGGAAGAACCTTTTGGTGTTTGATGCTAAAAGGTGTTGTATAAGTGATGGCTATGTTGGCAAATATAATGAACATCCATTTGGTAGTTCAAAACATAGAAACATGAGAAGAAGGCCATTCAGCCCTTTGATACTGCTCCTACTATATTCAACATAGGAGTTGAATTTCCAAAAATGTACAATATTCCCATTTTCTCTCCATAATCTTTGATCCCTTTAGTATTAAGACTTAGATCCAACTCCTTCTTGAAAACATTCAATATTTTAGCCACAACCACTTTGTGGCAAATAATTCCACAGCCTCACCACTCTCTAGGTGAAGAAATTTCAGTACTAAATAGCCTATCCAGTACCCTTAAACTATGATTCTTATTAAGGTGCACATTGTTGCATTTATCCTGATATAAGATGAAAAACTTCACACTGTATTTCATTCCAGCACCAACAACATTTGAGGAGAAGACGGTGCTGGTTAGTTGGCAATTTGGCTTTGATGAGCTGAGGCATTGTCATGGAGTAAGCAAGAGGGAATTATAGGCTTCACTAGCTTCCTGGTAATTCAAAAAAGGCAAAGTCTGAACATACATTACAACTCTTCAGTCATTCAGAATCAAATTATCAACAAATCAGCATCCTCTTCATCTGGAGTATAAATTGTTGGGTTAGTTTGAAATTTGACATTTTTGCATTTATCCTGATTGGGAAAGAAGGAAAAAATGTCTCTTTTCAGCAATATATAATAAGTACATCTTTAAAATGCCATGATGTCATTGTAACGTCAAATACTATCCTCAACTCACATAAGCAACAATTTGCCTTTCCCTGATCTATTACTTCACACAAAGTTGCAGCCTTACAGGTCCATTGGTGCTATTGTCATCTCCTACACTAACATGGGCAGTGGGCCAGCTGAATCAGAGAAGTAGCTGAAAACAATCATTTATAATATAAATTCAAGTCTATATGCAATGTTCTTAATATAAGAGTTTTGCTGAATTCAAGACAAATGTAGAAATGAGGATGCCATTGAATGGATTTATACCTGCAGATATATAATGGCAAATAGAAGGCTACTGATAGAATTTGGGAAGCGATTCACAGCTTTAAAGTGCAAGTCACCAACTTTCTGAAAGGCTACAGGTTGATCTCTCATTAGAGAGGCTTTATCGGTACTGTTTATAACCAGAGGCTCACCTTACCTCAAATTGGTGGGTTGGGAGTGAAATAGAGTTAGTATGATTAACTTACAAAAGGCCCTTCTAATACATGGAAACTAATAGACATCCAGGGCAGAGGTCACCTGTAAATATTGGTCCACAAAATTATGTTTTACTCAAAACATTCATCAAGGTATGAAAGAGGCCAATTCCCCTTTATCCATTAAATCATGTTCCAATGTTCATTTTGCACTTCTATCAATACCAATTTAAATGTATTAGTGTGTTCCACTGTGTATAAGCTTTGGTTACCAATTCTGATTATTCACTTTTACTCCTGCTCAGTTTTCTCTTTCTCAATTCCCCCATGTCATTAGTCAGCCATACAGTGAAAGAAGCTAGAAAGAACTATTTAATTGATATTGCCAAGGGTACTTCAAAAAAACAGACCTCACAGAAGGAATTTAACCAGCTCATCTTACTTTTGCTGGCATTTTGAAAAAGCTATCCAGTTAATTCTACATCCCTGCGTTTCTTTTCCCTCAAATATAATTTGTTATTTTTTTCCCCCAAGAATCAACAAATCTGCTTTACAAATTTTTCAGGACTATATTCCAGGTCATGCTTACTGGGCAAGGAGTTTTCCTCATTACCCACTTTTTTGGCTATTACTTTGAAAATGTGTCACTCACATGTTACTCACCTTGCTGCCAATGGTAACAGTTTCTCTTGAATCATGCATTCAAAATCCTCCAAAACACTTTCACTAAGTTACCCTTAACATGGGGAATAGGAGTACATGTAGGCCATCCAGTCCATCAAGCCTCCTCAGCTATTCAACTCAATCATGGCAAACCTTGTTCATCAAACATTTCCCACACTATTGAATTTTCATTGATCGATTAATATAGAACTTTTCCCACTTTGAAGAAAAACTACTCCAGTTTACAGTCTTACTACATAATTGAAGTCCCTTGTAACATTTTCGTAGAACCCCTCTCATGCTTCTCAAAAGCTGTGACAAACTCTTTGAAGGCTGGTGCCAATAACATTTGACCTAAGTGGGCGGCACAGTGGCACAGTGGTTAGCACTGCTGCCTCACAGCGCCAGAGACCCAGGTTCAATTCCTGCCTCAGGTGACTAACTGTGTGGAGTTTGCACATTCTCCCCGTGTCTGCGTGGGTATCCTCCGGGTGCTCCGGTTTCCTCCCACAGTCCAAAAATGTGCAGGTTAGGTGAATTGGCCTTGCTAAATTGCCTGTAGTGTTAGGTGCAGGGTAAACATAGGGGAATGGGTCTGGATGGGTGCGTTTCGGCGGGTCGGTGTGGACTTGTTGGGCCGAAGGGCCTGTTTCCACACTGTAAGTAATCTAATCTAAATCTAAATCTAAATCTAAGATTCAACCAACGTTGTAGCACAAACTTTCTTGCTTCTGTAATCTGTTGTCTTTACTCACAAAAGCAGACTTTTTGTTTGCAAATTTTAGTGAGTAAAGATAGCAGTGCTTTGACTTTACAACTTCAGAAGTAAATTAGATATAGAACATACAGCACAAGGTAAAATATTTGCTTCAACTGGCCTGTGCAGGTGTACAATTTCCGCACAAACCTGAATCCCTTCAGTTTAACTTTTCATAGCATCGCTGTCATTTGGTTTCCTTTTGAAAATATAGAATTATCCATACTAACTATTTCTTGTGGTAATAAATTTTAGATTTTAAAACATTGAATAAAAACAATTTTCTTTACAGCTTTACTGAAAATATTAGCAATTATCGTGCATAGCTTATAGTTTCTAATACTCCTGCTACTGCAAACATTCTCTTTACATTAACCTCATCAAATCTATCATCACTTCAAACACTTCTCTATGTTACTTTAAAACTTTTTTCGTAAAATCAATCTTCAACCTATTCAATCTCACCCAATTGTTGTAATCACAGTTCCAATAGCTTCCATCCACAATTTTCCCCCACATTCTTTACTTTTGCAGACCTGAATTTAAGAATTATACGTAAGGTAAGAAGATCATTGAGGTTTTAGAAGGCAGCTTTCATGCATTAACTTTCGTTATTCATTTTCACACTCCCTGCTATATACTGAGACAGTTAGATAATTTTCTACCACGTTGTTTGGTAGTTATCAGTCTAACTTCAATTAAATTTATCAGTGGCCAATGCAGGAATGTCATGAAACCAACAGTTTCAATTAAGCTCTTAATAAGCTTCTGGTAAATATTGTGGCTCATAATGAGGTCCCGGGTGTATAATCTAAAGCAAACCATACATTTGATTTTACTGTACTTGTTACAATAGGTTGTCATTACTGTAGATAATACCACTAATGATATCCATTAGAGGGATTTTGGAATTATGAACGAACTGTCCCTTACCTTATCAGCACTAAGCCGTGCCGCTTATTAAAATTCTCTCCAAAGCCTAATTCAGTTGAAGTTACATAAAAAGAGTTCAGGAATAAACTTAATGATTGACAATGTGAAGTACTTTGTGTCATGGGGTAGAATATGAAGAGATTAGGCATGCTCAGTGGTAGAACTTTGAAATAAGTACATGAACAAAGACAACTTTAGAAACTGGATACATAATTTGATGGTAAGTGTGTTCAACATTGTCATAGGACATAAATTCAATTGCCTACTTTTAGAGTTATTTTTCACTTCTTCCTACTAAATTACAGGTGCCTTAAGGTTTAATGTTCCACTCAGAATTACTGAATAAGTTCGGTGAATAAGTGGATAATCTGATGTTTTGAATGAGATACACACTCCATGAATTGCAGATTTAGCAGTCTTCTACTTGCACTCAATCAAACTATTTATGTAACCGATCCAATCCAGGCTCTGGTCAATGGCAATGCTAAAGACATTGAAATTGGGAGAGTCAGTGATGGTAATGCCATTGAGTGTCAAAGGGCAATAGATTCTCTCCAGTTAGATTCTCTCTTGATGGAGATGGTCAATGTTAGAAAGAATATAAAGATTATGGAGGGGTGCTCTTGTGGTGCAATGGCACTGTTCCTACCTCTAAACTAGAAGGTTTAAGTTATGTTCTTTCTGCTCCATAGGTGTGCAATACCATCTCTGAATAGATTAATTAGGTTTTTACAGTCTTTTTTTTTGTTGCTGTTCTTTTTAAAGTTTTCCCAGTTTTTATGTTACAAAAACAAGCAGCAGGGTGGCTCAGTGGTTAGCACTGCTGCCTCACAGTGCCAGTAGACCTGGGTTCAATTCCAGCCTCAGTTGACTGTCTGTGTGGAGTTTGCACATTCTCCCCGTCTGCATGGGCTTCCTCCAACAATCCAAAGATGTGCAGATTAGGTGGATTGGCCGTGTGTTCAGGAATGTGTAGATTAGGTGCATTAGTCAGGGGAAATGTAAAGTAACAGGGTAAGGGTATGGGTGCTGAAAATATGTGGCTGGAAAAGCGCAGCAGGTCAAGTAGCATCCAAGGTGCAGGAGAATCGACGTTTCGGGCATGAGCCCCTCTTCAGGAAGGGTATGGGTGGGCTGTTCTTCAGAGGGTTGGTTGTAGACTTGTTGGGCCAAATGTTTCCACACTGTATGGATTCTATGATGTTTTACCATAATGTTCTGCCACATTGTATGTGTTTTCTTTCCATTTGTCATCATTGCTGGTTAACCCTGGTTGGTTCTGACAAAGGGTTACTGAACTTAAAATATTGACTCTTTCTTTCTCTCCACAGATGCTGCCTAACCTGCTGAGTTTCTCCAGCATTTTGTTTTTTTGTTACATGAACTAGCCTCTTTTTTCCTGTCTTATTTCCTTTTTTAATAAAGGTATTTCATTGATGGTTTTCTAATCCTCAGACATTTTCCAGAATTTAAGGATTCTTGGAAGATTACAATCAATGCTTTCACTTCTCTGTTGCTACTTCCTTTAATATCTCATTTCTAGACCATTTCTTCTTAACTGGGATCGATCTTGTTATAAGCCAAGAGTTTTTTTTTGAATGTCGATGATGACCATCAGCCATTAGTTTTAATTTACAGATTTCCCAGTACTGGGATATTTTAGTTATGTAATTACTCTAAGAAACTGATACAAATTATCCACAATGAGTAACTAAATTTTTAGTATTAAACATTGAACTGGTGCAACTGAGGAGTGACTTCTGGAAGAATTATTTGCTTTCAGCCTCACAATGTCTAAGCACAGCCATGTACCAATCTTCTGTGAATAGATCTTGCACAAAATGATCCCTGCAACTTGAAGTGTGGAAGAAAGGCAAAACTGGACAGCCTGCAAACATGGCTGTAGAGATCATATTATAGCAGAACATCTGATGCAGATAATATGTCAACTCCATAACATCAAAGTTAAAAATCACACAACACCAGGTTAGAGTCCAGCAGGTTTTTTGGAAGCACTAGCTTTCTGATCGCTGCTCCTTCATCAGGTGGTTGTGGAGTAAAAGCATTATCTGGGCTGACATGACACCAATTTTAAAGTTCACTTGAGAATGTAACTTTTAAATGTTCTGTGACTTACATATGAAAGAACTGAAACCAACATGTTCATTCTAAAAGATGAGAGACTTAACAAACAATCCAGGTATTTTTCAATATATATCATTTCAGTTACATCACACTATAAACTTTTGCTATAAATTCTGTGTCTTACGATCTTGTACTCCTCAACCACCTGATGAAGGATCAGTGCTCTGAAAGCTAGTGCTTCCAAATAAACCTGTTGGACTATAACCTGGTCTTGTGTGATTTTTAACTTTGTACACCCCAGTCCAACACCGGGATCTCCAACTCCATAACATCAGATAGTGTGCATGATTTGTGCCTGCTACACAATGACTCCACAGATCTGCAGAGATCTCGGGTAAGTGTAAAACTAGCACCACTTGAAGTGAGCCTGCACTTTTAAAGATAAGATGCATTCTGGCTGAAACAGGGGCTTTTGTTTTAAGTGGATGTGAGTCTGGAAAGGATACAGTGTAGCAGTGGAGACAGCAAGGTTAACTGATGCTGCATGGGGCAACTTAATGGGGAATGTGCAGAGGAGGGTGGACAGATACATGCATATGGGCAGCATCCAAGGAGCTTCGAAATCGACGTTTCGGGCAAAAGCCCTTCATCAGGAATCCTGATGAAGGGCTTTTGCCCGAAACGTCGATTTCGAAGCTCCTTGAATGCTGCCTGAACTGCTGTGCTCTTCCAGCACCACTAATCTAGAATCTGGTTTCCAGCATCTGCAGTCATTGATTTTACCTACATGCATATGGGATCTGAATGCTATTCAGTGTCTCCACACAGTACAGGTAGTAAACTATAGTGATCAGAGAGAAGGTTACTTATGGAAACTCATTGTATGGCAAATTGCGGGCTTTGTGACTGTTGGTATACTCTGATTAGCTGACCACAGTGCATGTTGATTACCTCTTTCTCTTTCCACCTTTATATCGTCTTCTTCTTTCCATAACGGTGAATCCGTGCTGGATTAACTGATCAGGCCAATCTAATGGCTGCCATCTTTATTTTGATACTGTGAGCAGTGTTCAAAAACATCCTGAACTGGAGAAAGAACTTTTTCCCAGCACCTGTCCTTGCAACTCTTTAAGAATTTTACAAGCTTAAACGAGATAATATTGCATTCTTCTAAATCCCAGAAACTTGCCATGCTTTTGCTGGGATATGATTCCTCATTTTCTTCAAATGAGAATTCTGAAGAAGGGTTGCTTGACCCAATCTCTGCTTTCTTTCCGCAGATGCTGCCGGGCCAGTTGGGTTTTTTCAGCAAATTCTGTTTTTTTTCTCCTTCTAATAGGAACAGTGCTGTTGTAATTTTAGTCTCAATTTGATGACTTCTAAGCGGGACACATGTTTTCTGAACCAATTTAAAATTAAAGGCTGACCAATAGGATAGGTAATAAACAAAGAAATTTCAAATCAGATTGTATTGATTTCGATTCCATTCTTCTTATAGTTGTGCTTCATCCTGTCCACAGGCCATCATTAATGTGAGTAATACTTCTAATGTCTTCTTCTTGCAAGAAAATTCTTCTATCAGTTGTTTGCCCTTAGAATCCATAAACCCTATTTGCCTTACCTACCATTTATATTTATTGATATTTGTATCATATTTGATTGTTGAGACAGCTAATCATTGGGAATTAAAAAGGAGTCCATGCACCAGTAACACGCATTACCTTTAAAACTGGCATGTAGAGGTCATTGTATTGTATGGAATACTGGTGATAATTTCACTACAAAGTCAGGCTGTAAAAACTTAACAATGCTTTCTATTAATGCAGTGGCTTAAATCACTATTGGCTTTATGTGCTTGGCAGTGAATCTTTTCACCAGTCTTGAATGTTGTTTTACTGTCAACTATAACGTTCACAATGCCTCATATTACTTTTAAGAATTACTGAGGATCCATACATGTCTAATTCTGAGCAACATACTTTCAGAAGAATATGAATGCATTAGAGAGAGTGCAGAAAAGATTATGACCAGGGTTCCAAGGACGAGGAATCATAGTTAGGCCGATAGATTTGAGAATTTGAAGATGTTCTCTCGAGGGAAGTCAAGGTCAAGTGGAGATTTGACTGAGGTGTTCAAAACCATGAAGAGTCTGGACACACCACATAAGGAGAAAGCAATTGGGTTTCATGTTGAGAAAAAGCTTTATAGGTATTTTCCGACTGGTTATCTGCCAATATTCACTGTTTTCAGAATGGATGTATGACAGTTCTGTTTAAAATTAAATTGCACATTTAAAAGTCAGATAATGAATTGGTGTGTCAAAACCACCGTGTGTTTGCAGTGTGGTCATTGAACCGTGAATTAATTTATTTATTTAATTCCCTTTTTAATCCAAATCAAGATAAATTAAATCAGCAGCTGAGTTTTTGTTTAAACAGATTTAAAGGTTATAATATTACAAGCTATCACTAAATGTTCTTTGAGGAAAAAAGAGATAAATTCATCAAGAAAAAGTTTATAGATTCCAAGATTAAAACAAATGCAGATATAACAATGTAATACTTATTGGTAGAAAGTCCAGAAAAGTCTCTGTGATATACGTTGGGTGACATTGCTCAAGTTCCTTTCTGTTGTAATGAAGACATAAACAATGAAGGTTGATACACAAGCTACAATAGATTCAGCTGTTGAATAATTGAAGGTTTCTCACAAAGGTAGATTCAACACATAGACAAGGTTTGAGAGAGGTTTTCTGTTCATCACTAGTTCAGTGGTCATAGCAGTTGTCATTTCCTCTTTCCGCTGAACTATGGTTCATTTCTGAAGTTGTTTTTTTAATTGAGAACTTCATTTTCTAAAGCTATTGCCTCTCCAAGAACTTCTTCAGGAGTTCTGACTCTAAAAGGCAGTTTTATAGAGATCAACCTGAAGATGACTGCAATGTTAACTTTTGATGAATCAAAAGTTTCACCATGGGCGGTACGGTGGCACAGCGGTTAGCACTGCTGCCTCACAGCGCCAGAGACCCGGGTTCAATTCCCGCCTCAGGCGACTGACTGTGTGGAGTTTGCACATTCTCCCCGTGTCTGCGTAGGTTTCCTCCGGGTGCTCCGGTTTCCTCCCACAGTCCAAAGATGTGCAGGTCAGGTGAATTGGCCATGCTAAATTGCCCGCAGTGTTAGGTAAGGGGTATGGGTGGGTTGCGCTTTGGCGGGTCGGCGTGGACTTGTTGGGCCGAAGGGCCTGTTTCCACACTGTAAGTAATCTAATCTAATTCTCCTACAAACTGGTTAATGCAAGAATTACCTATGAATATTTCTACCAGTCTGTCTCAGTTTTGAATTTTCATACTTTCAAAAGCCACTGTGTTGTCCAGGGGTCTAATCAAATTCCGACTGGTTTTCTTTGTGGTTGCTATGGAGATAATATAGCAGCCTGTTTGCTTTTTGGCTGGTTGAAGCGAATCAACAAGAATAAACCAGTTAACTTCCAGCAGTCATTTTTTAGATGCTGTCTCTATTATTTAAAGTCAAATTAACTTTCTTTAAATAACATACAATATCAATACTGCATAGTTGTGATTTTGAGAAATCTAATTTTGTAGGAAGTCAAGACCATTGTACAAACAGGGGACAAATAGGTCTATCCCTACCTTATATTTTCAGGAGGTGAAACCTGCAAGAACAACATACTTTAGTTTCATTGCAACAGATAGTCAGATCTAAGGCACTAGATTCTGTGGTCCTTTCATCTTCTTATGCTTTGGGGTAGAAGTAGGGATTCAAGAATCCATGCATCAGTGGCAACCTCACAGAATCTAATCCATTGGAACATTCTTGAAGTCAAAGCAGTCCTTTAGAAAGCACAGCAGACAGTTAGTTCACAGCTACCTCCCACAAACAGCTAAATGATAATGTGAAGAGAATGTCTAAGAGAAATTGTGCACTGTGAATTGGGCAAATATTTGGCTAAAACTTCAGGGTGCCACTCCCACACCCCCTCCCCCCTCTACCATCATTCAAGATTGGATGTGGCAGGACTGTAGTGCTTAGATCTGATTCATTGGTTATGGAATCACTTAGCTCTATCCATTACTTGCTGTTTGGCAAGCAAGTACCTTCACCAGGTTGACATCTCATTTTTAGCTATGCTTGATGTTGATTCTGGCATGCCCCCCTGCACTCTTCTTTGAACCAGAGTCGATCCCCTGGCTTCCATGTAATGGTAGAGTAGGAAATATTCAAGGCATGAGATTGCAGATTGTGTTGGAGTACAATTTTGCTAAGAATGTGCTACACAAGTGCCAGGTAATGATTATCTCCAAACAGAACTGTGCAAAGAAGTGCATCAGAAAACATTTTAAGATTATCAGTTTATGCTTGAAACACTATTTATTTTTCCCAGGCAAGATGAATACATCCACACAATACACATTTAATGACTCAAGAAAGACCTACAATGACAGCTAATCCCATGGCAAGGCCTGACCAATCACTCACCTTGCCTAGTTTGAATTTATTCAATTAAGTATAGCAGCAGTTGTGGCCACGCCAGACAATCAGCATCTCATTTTCATTCCTGCAAGTTATTGTTTCTATCCTGAGTTGATTTTCTTTCAAGTTAGTATAGATGAATGCAAGATGCAAAACCTCGACTTCAGGTCTCCTTTTAGCAGTGTTTAACAAACATGAAAGCTTGGGGTAGCCTCCTCAAAGGCTCATTGATCTCTCACCATCATATACTGATGGTGGATGACAAGCAAAACCTTCAAATGTGACTTATTCCTAAAGAAACTGAATTATACTTTACTTCATTTCAAATTTGAATTGTTATGTAGTGTACTTTAGCATTTCTTTTTGGAAAAATAATACTGTTCAGACTTTGTCATGGGCAGCACGGTGGCACAGTGGTTAGCACTGCTGCCTCACAGCGCCTGAGACCCGGGTTCAATTCCCGCCTCAGGCGACTGACTGTGTAGAGTTTGCACGTTCTCCCCGTGTCTGCGTGGGTTTCCTCCGGGTGCTCCGGTTTCCTCCCACAGTCACAAAAGATGTGCAGGGTCAGGTGAATTGGCCATGCTAAATTGCCCGTAGTGTTAGGTAAGGAGTAAATGTAGGGGTATGGGTGGGTTTCGCTTCGGCAGGTCGGTGTGGACTTGTTGGGCCGAAGGGCCTGTTTCCACACTGTAATGTAATCTAATCTAATCTAAAATTAATGGAAAGCTGTGAACTTTCCCAACACCCAAAGTGATGGTTACATAACCAGTAGCACCACTCAGGACTTCGGTCCTCATCACATTCACCAATCACACCTCCCACCCCCCCCATCTCCACACCCATACCCCTCAGCATTCAGTGAGCTGCAACAGAGGTCATAACCAACAACTATATCTCACTGATAAGGACAAAATGAGATCAGCAAAATTGATTTTGCTGTTGTCCTGCCTCCAATCTCACTTCGCAGCATACATTATACTCCCATCCTATTCTATTTTAGGCTTCATCCAATTATGTGTACTGAGTCAACATTCCTAATTACATCGTCTATACCAGCTTGTGGTGACCTTTGGTCAAAAGTGAAGAACAAAAGACAAATGGTCTGGAGAAAATAGCCCTAATGAAATCTCTGAGGGGAACGTTTTCTACCCTTATTGTGATTTAAGCACTGCGAAAGGGAAAGGAAAAATTGTGAATCACACTCATTAGAATCTGGCAATTACAGTTCCAGGTGTACATTTACCAATTAAAAGACACATGTGGAATGATTAAAGTGGGTGACTAGGTCACCTCGATTAATCTGTTGGTATCATACAATTCTCTGAGAATGTGAGATATTTGATTAAGTTTTATTCACCATAATTAGCAAGATTTGAAGAAGTTGCAAAGAGTTTTGAAAGACAAGTAGGAGGTTTCTCTACTGGTATTCCTTCATTGTGAGAAAGGTGCTCAAAATGGAGTATATAACCTGTGTCAAGAACCTATACATGGACAATTTTATTTCAGGAGCTTGTTAAACTACAGCTACCACAAGTACAGTTCTGACTGATCTGGAAAGTCTCATAATGTTAATGCCTGGTAGGCAACTTGTGGGGCCCCAAGAATATGCCTATGTCCCTTAGATCTTAAGGTCCCAATGTATTATTTGAACTTGGAGCTTCGGTTCACTACCTGCTGCACCATAAGATCACAGAGATTAGAGCACTGAAGAAGATTTTAAGAAGCTGAGATGGGGTTTTAAATATTGGAAATTTTGTGCAAGTATTCAGTTGGAAATAATTTCAACAATTCATGGATTCAGTAGCTTGAGCTTAGAAGTTGACTGAAATGTAATATAACAGGAGCAAAGAATCACGCCTCAAAACAAAACTGAAGATAACAAGCAGAAGTCGCCAAATCCACAAGTGATAACTCAACAGGGATGTTCTTAGTCATGCCCCAGCATGCCCTGACTCTGCAGCCTATTCCTCAAAAGGGCTTACAAGATTTTAGTGTAAATCAGTGAGTGACAGAACTAAATGTGGAAAATTATTTACATTTTACTGAAGGATGGCTGAATGCTCTGTAATTTACAATATCTCACTTTCACGACTTTCACGAAAGAAATTCACCTGCAATTTACACGTAATGCAGGTTAAGGGCTGCAGGGGATTTTAATCTAATTTAGTTGGTGGGAATCCCATAGGATCAGGTGTCAGTCCTATATTCCCATCAATTTTAACTTTGCATTAAAGTTAAATCAAATGGAGCTGTTAATACCAATATTGTGCCTGAAATAATTTGCTTAAATAAAATTCCCACCTCTTAAGTTACATTCATTGCATATGCATGTGGTAAGATATTGGTGATGGAATCAGAAGCCAAGTTATATGAAATTTCCCAACACTGAGCTACCCTTCAAGACAATTTTCAGCACTAACATATGTAAAACTGTAATTAGCTGATTAATATTAGTACCAAGATGGTGGCGGTGGGCTAGGCAACATTTGGACTCTTGAGCCTGGATCGCATCAAATTCACCCGCTTTCCTTTTCCAGTTTTTAAAAACCTTTTTTTTAGCACTTCTCACTTACCTTTTGAAGGCTGTGGAGGCCTTAGATGGAGTTAAAAAATGTGGTGCTGGAAAAACACAGCAGGCCAGGCAGCATCCAAGGAGCAGGAGAATCGACGCTTCGAGCATAAGCCCTTCTTTATGCCCGAAACGTCGATTCTCCTGCTCCTCAGATGCTGCCTGGCCTGGTGTGTTTTTCCAGCACCACATTTTTCAACGCTGGTACTCCAGAATCTGCAGTCCTCACTTTCTCCTAGAGGCCTTAGATGGAGCCAAGTACAAGCCCAGATGGCAGCAACAGCCAGGCAGCAATCAGGGATGGTGGCATCAATAGTCAGTGACAAGACAATGTATGGGATTGCAGTCAGCAATGAGCGAGTGGCGAAGAAGTCTAGTGTGCCCATGCTGGTCTTAGCCTAGTGCAGGTGAAAGGATGCCCAATGTAGGGGAGAGTGAGCCCTCTTGGGAAAAGCCCATCTTGGAGTATCTGCAGGCTCATGGCTCAAGAAAGGAATTTAATGTTTGACTTTTTAAATGTTATTCATCTGCTTTTATGCTAAGAAGACTGGAGTGCTGAAGCTTTTAATTTATTTCTTTATTTTCCTATTTCTGTAATTAAGGGTTAGGTATTTTGGACCGAAGACTGTGCCTTGTATAGCAACATTGCGCACTCCACTTCAGTACATGTGACAATAAATTGGTAATCAATACTCTTCAGTTTCAGTGATGATTCCCACTTCTGACATTGTAATTTTGGGAAAGTCATTGAAGCAACTGAAGATGGCTGAGTTCAGGACATTACCCGAAGGAACTCCGAAAGGAATGACCTGGAACTGAGATGACTGACCTCCAAAAACAACAATCATTTTCCTTTGAGATATATGACATTTTTCAATGGAGAATTTTCAATGTGATTGGATGCTGAAGTGGGTCCATGGAGAAAGGGATGAAGCTTACTATGACTCTATGACTCTATTAATGAGTCTTGGTTTGAGTAAAAGTAGATACAGAAGAGTTTTGGATAAAATTGCAAAATAGAGCTGATTTAGGATATCTGAATCAAACACAGAGAATGCTGGCAAATGTTACCCCCATTATTAGATTCTCCTGTCTGATAAGAATCTATTTATCTCTTAAAAATATTCAATGATACCACTTCAATTGTCTGCTGAGGCAGATAATTTTAAAGTCACAGATTTCGCTGAGAAAAGATTGCCTCTCATCTCTGTCTTAAAAGTTGGCCTCTAATTTTAAAACTAATTCTGGACTCACCCACAAGAGGAAACATTATTTCCATGTCCACATTACCAACCCTATTCATTTCAATCAATCACACATTAATCCACACACTTATTACGTTAGAGCCCTGTCCAGTTCCTTTGTTATGTGGCTTAAGTGGACACTAGTCCCAGTATGGTTAAGGTGTAGACTGTCCAAAAGATACAGAACCCATTTTACCAATTGCCAATACTCCATGAACCAGATTCCACTTCCCTCACACTAGTCTTATGGCAAACATTCACTTCTTTAATCTTCTTGATCCTGTAACAATTTGCAAGTGGCTTAAGTAGTAATCCAGAGAGAAGTATTTTAGAGGTTTGCTTTCAATTTAGATCCTAACTTCCCAATGTCTCTCCTCCCCTCCCCCTAGGAGCAGCATAGTGGTTCAGTGGTTAGCACTGCTGCCTCACAGTGCTAGGGCCCAGGGTTTAATTCCAGCCTCTGGTGACTGTCTGTATGGAGTTTGCTCATTCTCCCTATATCTGTGTGGGTTTCTTTGGGTGCTCCCACAGTCAAAAGATGTGCAGGTTAGGTGAATTGCCATGCTAAATTGCCCATAGTGTTCAGGGATGTGTTGGTTAGTAATGTAATAGGGGAATGGGTCTGGGTGGGATACTCTTCAGAGAGTCAGTGTGGACTTGCTGGGCTGAAGGTAGGGATTCTATTCTATGATTCCCACTACAGTATATGTTTTTCCACAGCAGATATCCTGAATTCTTACACTTGCACTCTTTGTTACACTTGCACTCTTTGTTTCAAAGAAAAGTGTCATTTCTCTTCGCAATATTCTGCTATATGCAAAGACTTGGACAACTTACAGCAAGTATCCCATAGCACTGCAGAAATACTACCAGCAGTGCCTTTGCAAGATACCCCATAGAAAGGTAATCCACAACAGTATCCTCTCCCAAATTATTATGTCCAATATAGAGTCATTCAAGTCACTTAAACACAGCACCACTGGCCAGGACGTCCTGTTAGTCTGCCTGACGTTAAACTCCTAAAACAACTGCTCTATTCAATTACTTAACTGCAACTGAAGTCTCCTAAGAGTTAAGTGGAAATGCTTTAGATGTCCTGAAGTTTTGGTTGACATGATCTAACCTATATATAGACTAAAAGACTTTTTTCACTGAAGCATAAGAGGTTGAGGGGTGGCCCTACGGAGGTTTTAAAGATCATAAGGAGCATGAATCGGGTGAATAGCAAAGGTCTTTTCCCTAAGGTAGGAGAGTTCAAAACTAGAGGATATAATTTTAAGGTGAGAGGAGAAAGATTTGAAAGGGACCTGAGGTGGGTCTTTTTAACGAAGAGGATGGTTTGTATGTGGTATGAACTGTCGAAAGAAGTAGTTGATGCAGATAAATTTACAACATTTAAAAGACATTTGGACAGGTACCTGAAAAGGGCAGGTTTAGATGGATATGGGCCGGGTCTACAGGCGCTGTGAGGCAGCAGTGCTAACCACTGGGCCACCGTGCCGCCCACAATTTACAACATTTACAACATTTAAATTTACAACATTTAAAAGACATTTGGACAGGTACCTGAAAAGGGCAGGTTTAGATGGATATGGGCCAAATGCAAGCAAATAGCTTTGGTTTTGTTTGGGAAATCTGGTCAACATGAACGAGTTGGACCAAAGGATTTGTTTCCATGCTCTATGACTCTAACTCATTTGGGAAAGTACCAAGAGACTTCATCAGGTATTAGTCAAGGCATTAGAGGGAGTGCACAAAGCTCCCAAAAAACAAAATACTCAGCTCCTCAAGCATGATCTGCCCCACATTTGTGCACTGCACTTATCAGCCACTTAGAACTGAAGTGGAAGCAAATAATCTTTGATTCCGAGCGACTGCCTTAGAAGGAGAAATAGTACATAAGCACAATGTCCTGACCTCTCTTATATCTACTGAGTCAAGTGACATCTTAAGATTAATTCTGACAAAGCCAGGCAGTTTTAGAGAGGATTTAATTTTTTTCAATAGGTCCTGTTTTGAAATGTAGAGCTCTGTCCCCTTAAGCAATTCAGTGAACCTTGCAAAGGCTGGAAGCATTTT
The DNA here is from genome assembly GCF_004010195.1 of Chiloscyllium plagiosum. Taxonomy (NCBI): domain Eukaryota; kingdom Metazoa; phylum Chordata; class Chondrichthyes; order Orectolobiformes; family Hemiscylliidae; genus Chiloscyllium; species Chiloscyllium plagiosum. The sequence goes on from NC_057712.1 coordinate 48,495,222, forward strand.
TACAGGACTCCCTGCAGGCTTGTAATGACATGAGAATGTACTTCACATTTGATAATACAACACTTTCAGGACATATACCTTGTTTCACACCTCAAGTGAGAACTGGTGTAGAAAAGCCACAATCTCCCTCTCTTCAAGTAGCCGGTATTCAATGACTTGATGTGAATGGCTCTTCCAACATGTCAGGCAGATGAAAATACTGCTGTGCGTGCTATGTAGAATCTCCAGATAAGAATGAACAGAATGGACTTTGTGAAGCGTAACAGATATCTGTTTCAGTGCTCACTGGTGGGATAATTATGATCAAATAGCTTTGTATTTTTTTAGCTGTTTGTATCTAAAATCGAACCATATCAATGACAATGGAAGTAATTGCTGGTGAAGGCTGTAACAGCTGTTTAATTGTGATTTCTTCTTTTCCAGTTACCAAAAGATGAGAGGAGTGAAATGTTGATACAATTATTTGGCGTGAAGTAGTTTAGTTTTCACTTAATGTTGTCCTGCTAGAGAACCCACATTTTGCTTCTTCTCATTCATTATCCTGTCCTCCTAAATGCTTTTAATTTTTATTGACAATATTGACTTCATTAAAGTCAAATTTACAAGCAACACTTTTGAAGGAATTAATTTGACAGGCTGCACTTGCCTGTTTCCTCCCAAGTGAATTACAATTAAACTGAAATTAATTTTAGCTGCACCAAACAAAGTGGGTTTGCAAATTGTGTGCCACAGTCCAAGGATACAACAGATCCTGGAATACATAGCAAACAGCAAAAGAAAAAGATAGCTTGTGCCTTTCTGGGCTGCAATCTTTACAAGAGAGGTGCTGTAACTCGGCTTCCAGCCCCAAAGACAATGGCTGGTCATGAAGTGGCCAATGTTTGTATTAAATAGCACCTGCTGCAGCTTGGGAACGCTGCTCTGGCATGGCAGTCTCTGCACTGAGAAGATGCACAATTCACTCGTCTTTGTTTTGTCATCCAGCTGAGCATTCCATTTCTGCTATCCAACTTCGGATTCCCTTCCAGTCAGTGTCTGCCACCCTCACATCCCACCTACAGGTGTTCTTTGTGACAGAAGTATGGACAACTGGGAGGTAATGGCCCAGAGACCACTTCACCATAAAATGACCAAAGGTTTTTTTGTGCTTATCGCCATCATTCATCTGCTGAATGTGGCTGATCCAGCGCAAATATCTTTGCCAAGGCAATGAGTGTATGTTGATTCTTGCTGGAGAATGTGAGGCACTTATAGAATAGTGGAAACAGACCCTTCATCCCAACAAGTCCACACCCTTTGAAGAGTAACCCACCCAGACCCATTCCCCTACCTTATTACTATACATTTACCCCTGACTAATCTACCTAACCAATACACCCCTGAATGCTATGAGCAATTCTGCATGGCCAATTCACCTAACCTGCACACCTTTGGAATGTGGGAGGAAACCAGAGCACCCGGAGGAAACACGCAGACACAGAGAGAATAAGCAAACACGACACAGACAGTAGCCCAAGGCTGGAGTTGAACTGGGTCTCTGGTGCTGCAAGGCAGCATTACTAACCACTGAGCCACCATGCATCCTTCATGAATAGAAGACAAGCTGGGTTTTATCTTGTTAGCAGTATGATATTAGGACAGCATTTCAGCTCTAAATGAAAAAACCTAAAGGGGTGCATCTCAACCTTTGTGTATATAAGGGAGTGATCTATAGCACAGTCAGTGTAATGATAGCTGTGAGAGAGTACTGTTGAGAGAGTCAGGTCAGGTGATGTTCAAATCCAGCCCTGATCTTGCATGTCTTCAGGATTCCTAATGGTATGGCTTGTTATGAAAGTTCATGGTGGTTGAAGTGGTCCCTGTACCTTCTCAGTTATCTGTCCCAAGCCATTGAGCTCCAAAGATGGAGGGCTGTTTCTCCACATCCTCTTGTCATTACATTCCCCAGTAAGTAAAAATGCCTTGACTTAGGGATTCTATTCATAATAGTGCAAAGTTATCTTTTGCTACAGGGAAGCACAATGTTAGAGCAGAGATAACTATGAGGTGAACTTAATTCAACAGAGCAACTTATTCCACAGCACACTCCATTTTCTTTTTACACTGAAGTCAACTTAAAAGAAATGTGTGTAAACTGTAAAATTGGAAGTTTACTCTCTGATCCCTGTTTCCAGTTTAATGGCAAGAGTGAGATTTGGCCCCCAATTACTCTTGCAAGTATTAACCTCTCTGCTGTATATCAAAATTAATTTCCTTTTTAGTTTCAAATTTCTTGTACCTTTTATTTTTTTGAAACTGTTGTGTCGTACATTGTCTTCCTCCAGTTCTGAATACCCAACAACAATCTATGATATATTAAAGGGCTGTAGTAACAACACATAGTCTACGTAAGCTGTGATGGACACAGGGAAGACTGTGTAGTAAAGCATAGTCAACAGAGTTTCACTTTCCAATCATCTTACTTGAAATGGCTGGATATCAGGGTCTGTTAGCCCATGCTGCACACACCACTAGGGTGAATTATCCTTAAGTACTATCATGGTCTCTTCTGCCAAAGTGTTTTTCCTAATTCTATTTGCCTCCAAAATGTACAGCCCAAAATGGATACACTGTTGTCTATAAACAGTTAGATTCTTAACCTGAAGGCAGTGCATGCAATCTAGGTCTTTAATATACTCGTGTAAACATTTTTGGATGAATTTAATCTAACACACCTTACAGAAAGCTGACTGAATCAATCAATTCATCAATTTAACATCCAGACTAGTATCATTGTCTTCCGTGGGAAGAAGATATTTAAAACCAGATTGTTATTAATTTCCCCCCAGGTACGTAGAGTTAAAATTATCTCAAAATTTGTAGTGATGAAATGTTTACAAAATTGTACTTTATTAACACCATTTGAATATGGAAACACCAGCCATAGCATATCATGGAAACTGAATGTTCCATTCTTTGAGAAGAGAATTAAACACTGAAAATAGAATAATATTTTGAGGAATGAGAAGTGAACAGGAGAACAGAATTACATGAGGCATCTCATGTGGTGAGAGACAATACACAGATTTGAATGGCTTGTGGATCAGTTTCAATGATCATGAGAACAACAGAAGGCTATTCAACTCCATGAGCTTGTACTGTCATTCAATTACGTTACAGCTATGCTGCATAACTAGTTTTTGCTCTGTATTCCTAGATACCTTTCCTCGAGAAAAAAATTCTTATGGTCCTCATCTTGAAATCTCCAATATTTGCAATATTCAGGGGCTCTCAGGGGATAAAGCCCCAATTTTAGTTGGTCTCTTGTGTAGCATTATGATTCCAAAATCTCTTAACTGCAGAATTTCATACTGGCTTCACTCTCCTTGTTGTGACAATTTTCAGATTTTTGTTATCTCTCAACTACCTAACCACTATGCCCTAACATATCCCAAAGATTTATTTATGTGGTGTAAGGGGACTTAGATCTGGAGCAATCCAGGAATGATATCACAGACGTGCACATCACTGAATATAAATAGCACAGAGTGGATAGAGTTAGACTACACACAAAGAATCACCCTAGAAGAGAGTCTAGGCTGAGACTCTGTGCAAAAAAACAAAGCATAGAGGAACCTTGATTATCAGGCATTAGGTTAACTGAAGTTTGGATTATCTGAACATGATCCCAGGATCCCAATGCTTAGCTAACTATGAGGGAAGCCGCTGCAGCACCCAGCAGAATATGCACAGACATGGGAATAAAGTGCAGATGGTCACCTGAGGTTGGAATCAAACTCATGTCCATTGTAATGCGTATTAGCAGCGCTAACCACTGAGCAACTATGCCAACCTGAATTTACCAAGTTGTACAGGAAAGTTTTGTACTGTCTATCAAAATCCATCTTGAGCTACAATTCTTCAATGAGGCATATAATTCTTTGCTAAAGCACATTGAGAGAGCCATCCTTAATATGGTACACCTATTGTCAACTTCCTTCAGCAATTATCCAACCTTTGTTGATTTGTTTTTCCTTAGATTATCAGTTTAGGGATCTTGTTACACAGTGGCAGAATCTCCACCTCAAAGTCAAGAGTCCTGGGTTCAAGTCCTATGTACTCCAGAGGTCAGTAATAGTATCTCTGAACAGGTTTATTAAAAAATATAGAATAAATAATTTTACAGTTCAGAAGGAACCATTCAACCCATTATGTCTGTACCAGCAGGACCCATTCCCAGCTCTACCCACATGGCTCTCTAAATTCATCACTTTCAAATAATAAAACCAACCTTCATTTTAAATCTCATATGGAATCCACCTTCAACACTCTCCCAGGAAGCACATTCCAAATCCTAACAACTTTGAGTAAAGAAGTTTCTCAACTCACTCCGCGCTGTTTTCTGACTGTCTTGACATTGTGACCTGCTAGTTACTGACATACCAACTATTCGAAACAAAGTATCTTTACCCTGTCAAAATTGTTCAAAATTTTGAACACCTCAGTAAGATCACCTCTTAATTTTCTCCACAACAAGGAGAATAAAACCAATTTCTCTAATCTTTCTTTATATCCAAAATCAAATATTTCTCGTATCATTCCAGTAAATGTTATTTGCACTCTCTTCAGAACTTTAACATCATTCCTTAAATAAGATGCCCAGAACTGAACCCAAGACTCCAAATGCGGACTGACCAAGGTGTAGGGAATGCTGGATGACTAAAGAAATTGAGGGTTTAGTTAAGAAAAACAAGGAAGTATATGTCAGGTACAGACAAGGTAGATCGAGTGAATCCTTAGAAGAGTAAAGGCAGTAGAAGTATATTTAAGAGGGAAATCAGGAAGGCAGAAAAAGGGGACATGAGATAGCTTTAGCAAATAGAGTTGAGGAGAATAGAACATAGAAAAGTTGGCCCATGCTGTTGTGCCGAGATTTAATCCTAATGTAGAATATAGTAACTTCACCTATGCTCCCCTCAACTCACTGCTATCCATGTGCATGTCCAGCAGTCACTTAAATGTCCCCAAATCCAAAGGGATCTTATAAATATATCTTAAGGAGAAAAGAGTAACTAAGGAATGTTAGTTATAAGGCCCCTCAAAGATCAGCAAGGCGGGCTTTGTGTGGAGCTGCAGGATATGAGGGAGATACTAAACAATATTTTGCATCAGTGTTTGCTGTATGGAAGGATATGGAAGGCATAGAATGTAGGGAAATAGATGTGACATCTTGGAAAATGTCCATATTACAGAGGAGGAACTGCTGGATGGCTTGAAACACATAAAAGCGGTTAAATCCCTAGGACCTAATTAGGTGTAGCCTAGAACTCTCTGGGAAGCTAGGGAAGTGATTGCTGGGCCCCTTGCTGAGATATTTGCATCATTAATAGTCCACTTGAGCTGCGGAAAGACTGGAGGTTGGCTAAAGTGGTGCCACTATTGTAGGTGGTAAGGACAAACCAGGGATCTATAGACCAGTGAGCCTGACATCAGCTGTTGGCAAGTTGTTGGAGGGAATCCTGAGGGACAGGACTCCACATATTTGAAAAAGCAAGGACTGATTAGGGATAGTTAATGTGGCTTTGTCCCTGGGAAATCATGTCGCACAAACTTGATTAAGCTTTTTGAAGAAGGAGCACAAGAGGATCGATGAGGGCAGAGCAGTGGATGCAATCTATGTGGACTTCAGTAAGGCATTTGACAAGGTTCTTCATGGGAGACTGGTTGGCAAGGTTAGATCTCATAGAATACAGGGAGAACCAGCCATTTGGATACAGAATTGGCTCAAAGGTAGAAGACAGAGGGTGGTTGTGGAGGATTGTTTTTTAAACTGGAGGCCTATGACCAGTGGAGTGCTGTAGGGAAAGGTTGAATAGGCTGGGGCTGTTGTCCCTGGACCATCAGAGGCTGAGGGGTGACCTTATAGAGGTTTATAAAATCATGAGGGGCATTGATAGGATAAATATGCAAGGTCTTTTCTTTGAGGTGGGAGTCCAGAACTAGAGGGTATAGGTTTAGGGTGAGAGGGGAAAATATAAAAGGGACATAAGGGTAACTTTTTTTCACACAGAGGGTGGTGTACGTATGGAATGAGCTGCCACAGGAAGTGGTGGAGACTAGTACAATTGCAACATTTAAAAGGCATCTGGATGGGTATATGAATAGGAAAGGTTTGGAGGGATATGGGCCGGGTGCTGATTGAGTTGGGATATCTATTCGGCTTGGACGAGTTAGATTGAAGGGTTTGTTCCTGTGCTGCCCTAAGTGTACCATCACTTTTATGCTTTTATACTCTCTGCTTCAATTTCTGAACCCAAGGATTTCTGAACAGATTAGATTCCCTACAATGTGGAAACAGGTCCTTCGGCCCAACCGGTCCACACCGACCCTCTGAAGAGTAACCCACCCAGACCCATTTCCCTTTGACTAATGCACCTAGTACTATGGGCAATTTAGCATGGCCAATTCACCTGACCTGCACATCTTTGGATTGTGGGAGGAAACTGGAGGACCCGGAGGAAATCCACGCAGACTAAAGGAGAATGTGCAAACTCCAAAAAGACAGTCGCTGGAGACTGGAAGCAAACCTGGGACCGTGGTGCTGTGAGGCAGCAGTGTTAACCACTGAGCCACTGTGCTGCCCTCAACAGCTACTTGAACTTACCTGGCCACCTTCTAAAAATTATGTATATGAACCTCGAGGTCCCTCTGTTCCTGCTCCCTTCTTGGTAGTTTCAAACATAATCCCTCATTATCTCAATCACTGGACAAGACCCTAGACTTTTCTAATATCTAAAATAATGGGCAAAATCTTGTACTGCAGCACATACACAACAAAGCCAGCAGAATGGAAATTTCTGTGAGAGACTATTGTTCAGCCTAGAATTCCAATTTACACCTCCACTCCAAAAGAACAATCAACCAAACCCAATTGACTCTAGCCTGAGACAGGTTTTGCACCTCGGACTATCCAGCTCAGACAGCAAGGGCCTATAGAGATACCAGGCATTTAGCTGCAATTGAAATCCATTCACATATACTCTTGATGATCAGGAAACTAATTAACTTCAAAAGAAACACCAGGAGCACAGTGGACAACATAGATTTGGCACAAAGTTAAGGGGCCCACAATCAGTACAATTGCAGAGCCTGATTTCACCTGAGAGTGCAATTTTAGCAGCTATTTTCTGGGACCAATTCCAACGACTATTTCCAAGGGCAATCCAAAAGAACAATCCATGAACAATGAAATAACTATCTGAAAGCTTCCAAGCAAGAGCTAACAGACCAGGCCTGTTCCAAACGAGGGGAACCTCTCCACTCTGCAGGCACTCTGCCTCTATTCTTGGTGAAGGGCTTTTGCTCGAAACGTCGATTTTCCTGCTCCTCAGATGCTGCCTGAACTACTGTGCTTTTCCAGCACCACTCTAATCTAGAATCTGATTTCCAGCATCTGCAGTCCTTGTTTTTACTGTGGGGAACCAATGCCAACTGACCACAACCAGCAGACTCAAGAAAGGAACTCTAAAAACCACTGACCTAACCGACACAACAAGGCCTCAAGACGTGTCCAAAGGTGAAAACTGGGCTTCACCCGGATTCGATTCCAGCCTCAGCCAACTGTCTGTGTGGAGTTTGCACGTTCTCCCTACCTCTGTGTGGGTTTCCTCTGGGTGCTCTGGTTTCCTCTCACAATCCAAAGATGTGCTAAGTTGCCCATAGTGTCCAGGGATGTGTAGGCTACGTGCATTAGTCAGGGGTAAAATTTAGAGTAATAGGGTAGGAGAATGGGTTTGAGTGGGATACTCTTCGCAGGGTCGGTGTGGACTTGATGGGCTAAAGAGCATGTTTCCACACTGTAGGAATTCTATCGAAAAAAAAAATAAAAGAAAGAAAACCAAGCATTTACCCAATAGATCCACTGCACATCCTACCATACCTATGGACTCAAACTCAATATTATGCAGTCCGAAGTCTTCCTCCAGGCTCTGGGTACAACTAGCAGGAACAGACAAGTGTCCTCACCTCAGTGGTGAGCTGGAACTTCCGAGACCCCAAAGTTCTGACCTAGCTAGCAGGGAGGGAAAGGTGGGTGGTAACAGTGCGTTGGGACCCCAAGGGTGTGAAGCCTGATTAAAGACTCTAATCGAAACTGTTGATTTTAGATTCTAATAGTGTTTAATCTAGCTAATAGAGTATTTAATAATATTACTGCCTTCTGTCCAGTTGATTGGGTCAATTTCTCTGTTTATAGCATTTCAATATATTGTTTGCATTATCCTATCCTATATTTTAAATAAATGCATGAATTCTTTTGCCTTGAAACACCTGTCTACTACATTCTTCATTTCACATTGTCTCGATAAGTCCAGTGTCTTGAACCAGGGATCTGGGGGTAATTTGAACCCTTTTAAAATCTGAGCATAACTGATTACAAAGCAGTACCCTACATCTCAAAGTTGTACCATAGAGACTGCATTGTATCTCTGTGCTTCTACCAAAATGCATTACCTCATATTTTTCTGCATTAAAATTCATTTGCCAGATGTCAGTCCATTTGGCCAAATTGGCAATGTCCCTTTGAAGTCACTCAGCAGCATTCTCACAATTGACTATTCTCCCTGGCTTAGTATCATTTGCAAATTTAGAGACTTCCATCTCTAAGTCATTCATATAAATCAGCAAATATAACAGTCCCAACAGTGATCCCTGGGGAACACCTCTTTCAACTTGCCCCCGATCTGAGAAAAGCCCATCCATACTTACCCTCTGTTTCCTTTTAGCCAACATCTAATCCAAACTGCCAAGGAACCATCAATTCGAAATATATCTAACTTACTAACCGACCTGTCATGTAGTATTTTATCAAATGCTTTCTGAAAGTTCAACTGCCTAACATCCACAGCACCACAGTCATCCACTGACTCTGGCACCTCATAAAATAACTCTATTAAATTTATCAAATAAGTTCCCCTTTGATAAAACATATTGACTATTAAATATCAACTGATTTTTCTCCACTGCATATTTACCTTATCACATATAATGGCCTCTATCAGTTTTCCTCATATTGATGTCAAGTGTTTAGTGCTGGAAAAGCACAGACGATCAGGCAGAATCCGAGGAGCAGGAGAATCGACATTTCAGGCCAAAGCCCTTCATCCTGAATTCAGGCTTTTGCATGAAACATTGAACCTCCTGCTCCCCGGATGCTGCCTGACCTGCTGTGCTTTTCCAGCACCACACTCGCGACTCTAATCTTCAGCATCTGCAGTCCTCACTTCCGCCTTTCCTATTATTGATGTCAAGCTGAAAGGTTTGCATTTTCCCAGCTTATCCTTTGCCTTTTACTTAAACAATGGCATCATGTTTGTACCCCACAGTTCCCTGGGACTAATCAGAGAAGCCTGGAAAATTTCTGTCAATGATTGTATGATTCTCTCTTACTTCTCTCAGCAACCTTGGATGCATCAGGGCCTGGTGACTGTACCACCTCAAGTGTTACCACTCTTTTTGGCATCTCTTCTTTATCTATCACTAGATTGCTCAGTGGCTCAAGATTCAAATTTTCAACTAACCCATTTCACCATCTTCTATTTTGGTGAAGACAGAAGCCAAATATTTATTTAGTACATCTGCTATATCCTTTGCTTCAGTGAGCAGTTTACCCTGATTCTTCCTTTTACGCTGCACTCTCATCTTTCACTCATCTTTTATTATTCATATGTTTGGAGAATATTTTACTTTTATTTTAGCACAACTTGTCATTCTTTCCTCTTTGTTCCAGCTTTAGCTTCTCTTCTACCTTTGAGATAGCCTTCCTGATTTCCAATGAGATTATGATTCTGGTATGCATCATTTGCATCCTTTTTCCTTCCTTACTTTCTCATCAATGTCCTTAGTGTCAAAAAGGTTTTCTAGCTTTGGATGCCCTACATTTACTTCTCGTGGATAGGTACCTAGCTTGCACCATATTCATCTCTTTTGAAGTCCTCCCATTTTTCATTTGTTGTTTTAACCATTAAAATTAGATTCTAATTAACATGATCCAGTTGAGACCCTTAAACTCTGCACTTTTCCAGTCTGGAATCTTAATCATTGACTGATTTGTATCCTTTTCCAATTTAATATTGAACCTTATTATGTTATGATTGCCATTTTCCAAAAGCTCCCTCGCCGATATTCTCCATTTGGCCTTCCTCATTTCCTCAGACCAGATCGAACACAGCTCCCTCCCTGGTATAACCTAATATAGCATGTTTCCAGAAATTTCTCCTGCACACACTGCAGGAAATCTTCTCCTTCTGTGTCCACTTGCTACCTTGTTCTTAGTCTATCCCAAGGTAATTGAAATCACCAACTGTCACATCCCTACTTGTCCTGCAGGTTTTCATAATCTGCCTGCAAGTGCTCTCTTCTGCCTTACTCCACTCTTTGGAGGCCTATAATGAACAAGGTCACTGCTCTTTTCCTGTTTCCCACTCCAATCATATAGATTCTAATTCAGAAACAACATCATGTTCAAGAGCAATGATGTTATCTTTGATCAAGAATGCCATATCTTGTCCCTTTTTACCCGCCTGGTTTCTACTAAAACCCTCCAAGCCAGGATGTTAAGTGCCCAGTCCTATTCTAGCTTGAGCCCGGTTTCTGTCAATACTACTATGTCATATCCCTTTTGAACAATTTCAGATTCCAGTTTCCCAATTTTGTTTACTATACTCTACACATTTGCATATATACAATTTAATTCTGTCCTTATCTCTTTATTGTCCATTTGAAGGTCACTATTTCTTTGTTCAGTGTCAGCACTCAAGCTTTCTCTCACTGCCTTTTTCCCATACGCCACGTTCTATCTTGCACTCTGGTACTTCCAAACCTAGTTTTGGAATTAACCCATTACTTACAAGTTTCAAGGTGGAGAAGTCGATGTTTTGGGTGTAACCCTTCTTCAGGAATAGGGGGTGGAAGGAGAGCTGCAGGTAAAGGAAGAGGGTTACCACAGATTACAACAGGATCTTGACCAGATGGGGCAATGGGCTGAGAAGTGGCAGATGGAGTTTAATTCAGATCATGCGAGGTGCTGCATTTTGGGAAAGCCAAATCTTAGCAGGACTTATGCACTTAATGGTAAGGTCCTGGGGAATATTGCTGAACAAAGAGGCCTTGGAGTGTAGGTTCTTAGCTCCTTGAAAGTGGGGTCACAGGTAGATAGGATAGTGAAGGCGGCGTTTGGTATGCTTTCTTTTGTTGGTCAGAGTATTGAGTACAGGAGTTGGGAGGCCATGTTGTGGCTGTACAGGACATTGGTTAGGCCACTGTTGGAATATTGCATGCAATTCTAGTCTCCTTCCTATCGCAAAGATGTTGTGAAACTTGAAAGGGTTCAGAAAAGATTTACAAGGATGTTCCCAGGGTTGGAGGATTTGAGCTATAGGAGAGGTTGAACAGCCTGTGGCTGTTTTCCCTGGAGCACTAGAGGTTGAGGAGTGAACTGATAGAGGTTTACAAAATTATGAGGGGCATAGATAGGGTAAATAGGCAAAGTCTTTTTCCTGGGGTCAGGGAGTCCAGAACTAGAGGGCATAGGTTTATGGTGAGAGGGGAAAGATATAAAGGAGACCTAAGGGGCAATCTTTTTCACACAGAGGGTGGTACATGTATGGAATGAGCTGGTGGTGGAAGTGGTGGAGGCTGGTAAAATTGCAACATTTAAGAGCCATTTTGATGAGAACGATTTGGAAGGATATGGGCTGGGTGCTGGCAGGTGGGACTAGAATAGGTTGGGATATCTGGTCTGCATGGACGGGTTGGACCGAAGGGTCTGTTTCCATGCTGTACATCTCGATGACTCTCTGACTCTATGAGTGGGGCAGGTGGCAGGGTGGTGAGGTGGGGATAGGTGGAGACAAGTAGAGGGTACGACCTGGTTCGTCAACAGGAGGGATGAATCCGACAGGCAGCTGGGACTGTCTCACTGCCACAGCACTGTGACCTCTTCAGCCTTCCAGCTCCTTTCTCACTGCTTCATTGCCGTGACCTCTTCAACCCTGGAGCTCCTTTCTCACTGCCACAGTGCCATTAGATTAGATTAGATTACTTACAGTGTGGAAACAGGCCCTTCAGCCCAACAAGTCCACACTGCCCCGCCGAAGCGCAACCCACCCATACTCCTACATTTACCCCTTACCTAACACTACGGGCAATTTAGCATGGCCAATTCACCAGACCTGCACATCTTTGGACTGTGGGAGGAAACCGGAGCACCTCTTCGGCTCTCCAGCTTGTCTCTTACCAAGTTTGTACCACTGCAAAGTCTCTTCAAAAAGATGCCCACTTTGAAGAAGTTCTCTGCCTCCCTCAGACGAGTACGCAGTGAGTACCTCTCTCACTTCCACAGCACCATCTCTTCAGCCTCCCACCTACCAGATTCATCCCTCCCATGGACCAACCAGGTCATACTCTCTTCCTGTCTCCACCTATCCCCATCACACAACCCTGTCCCCGTCACCCCCTTTATCTGCAGCTGCCCCATACCCACCTCCGGACCTGAAGAGGGGTTAAACTAAAACATTGACTTCCCCACCTCCAAATGCTACCTGGCTTACTGTGTTCTCCCAGCCTCCTGCTTGTCCGTCTTGGATTCCAGTACATGCAGGGTTTTTTTTGTCTCTTACAAGTTTAAATACAAGCACCGCACTATTTACTTTGTCACGCAGGAGATTAGTTCATTTCAGGTAAAACCCATCACTTCTAATCAGCTTTCTCCTTTCTCAAATGTGATCCAATGTTCCAAAGAATCTAAAACCCTCCCTTCTACGCCATCCGTCAAGTCATGCACTTATCATCCTGACCTGCCTTTGCAAAAATGATGAAGCTCATTGCACAGGTACTATTTCTGAGATTACTACCCTAAAGGTCCTGTTTCAATTTGCTGCCTAAATTTAGGAAATGATCCTGAAGTCCTCCAAGCTATCCCTCCCTATATTGTTGGTTCCCACATGAACCACAGCCACTGGCTGTTCACCCTCACTTTCCAGAAGTTTTTCTAGCCAACTCTTTATGTCCTGAAATCTTTCACCTGAGAGGAAACAGAATATATGGGATTCATGGCTTGGTCAAACTGGCCATAAACAGGTCCAGGCAGCAGGCCGTGAAGGGGGTGGTTATGACTGATTGCTTGCCCCTCTTCCGTGGTTATGTAAGAGCCCGGGTGTCCCTGGAGAAGGAGCATGCAGTGTCCACCAACACTCTTGCGATTTCCAGGGAAAGTTGGGCACCAGAGGGAGTGGAGTGCATTATTTCCCACTCCAATTCTATTTTGATTTAATCCCTGCCCTCACCTTCACTGTTCGATCACGCAGCAATGCCCTCTGAGAAGGGCACTGCTTGTCACTGGCCACCCTGATGTTTCCTTTCTTCCTGGCGGTGGAAATTGAATAAAGATTTGTACACCTGTTGTCTTTCACAGTGTCTCACACCTGCATACACTCAGCACGGGTGCTGGAGAAAATTTCAGCACTACCACTATTAGGCGGTAATGTGGGATAAAGAAAAAGAAGAAATAAAGAAGAAAAAAATATAACCAGGAGATTTAGAGTCTGCTCAGTTTAGGGCACAACTCTGTGCTGGCTGGTGCCACAGCTCAGTGTGCTCGTGTTATAAAAAGAAGAAAAAAAAAGTGAAAAAATGTATGGGACCCACGATCTGAGTTGCGAACTACATTACCTATCCCTCAAATTATTAAGTCACTCACTAATACTATTTTACAAATCTGCCTCTTTCCTAGTTTTCTCCCAAAGTAGTCTCAGACAAAATAGTACTGTGGTTTTCCTTCCAAGTCATCCACCCCAGACATAGTCAGGTTGACTAAGCCAACTGCTCTCAAAATCCATCTCAGTCACTTCTCACTACCACTTTCCATTAGACATGCTTCCACCTACTGAGCACTACATCCTTCAAAATCCCCTCGTCAGTCATGGTGACTGAGTAGGTTTCTCCCAGAATCGTCCTCAGCCTTGTCTCACCCAGATATGACTGTTCTATCTAGATTGCTGTCAGTGCACACATGATAGAAACTTCCCTTTTTAACACACTTTCCATAATCACAAGATAATTAAGTAATCAGTCATTCAAATGATTGACTTTACAAGTTGTTCATTTTGTGTTAAAGTCAAGATTATCTAGTAAAACTCCATGTCCAAAGAAGCTCTCACATCAATCAATGTGCATTTGTGACATTTTCTCATTGTTTTCAATATCTTTTGCAGCATTTAATTCAGATGAATTAGCTTATTTTTTAAAAAATGTGTTCAATTATGACAATCTTCCAGGTTTGAGGAAATAGTAGAGGCCTTGGCAACAGGTTGGAAAGCTGGTGAAAGACTCATATTATCTCCATTGGAGAAGGCCCATTGAATTTTGAATCAAGCAATTAAGTGGTTACTGATGGGCTTTCTGTGGGACTGGCTGTCTGGAGCTATCATCCAAATAGAGGTTGACAACTCTTTTGCTTAGCAGTTCCATTGGGCAGCAAGTGGCTCCTACCAAAATGACAGCTCCAGTAGGCCCAGAGGTGCTGTTCCCAACCACGACTCCCCTGTCCAATTAAATGCCCTGTCCACTGATTACACTAATCACAGGGGAAAACATACAACTTAGTACCTGCCCCAACATTCTTTGAAATTTAAGTTCTGATGACAGTAAAACAGCAGTATACGGCTCTATTCATTGGCTTCAACTAGATTTTACAATCGTTGGTGTCTCAGGAAGCATTCCTTAACTTTAAAGATATTATTTATCTATCACAGATAATAACTCTCTTAAGATGTACAGAGGAACCACGATTATCCAAATGAGATGGGCGTCACTATTTCGTTTGGATAATTGATTATTCAGTTAATCGATTCAATGTCTTTCCTCTGGGACTCAGAGTTTTCTGTTAAGTCTGCTCCCTATTCAGGAGAGGAGACTGCAGCACACCGTGCGCAAGCTCCCACTCCCAACCCCGTCCAATACTGCTCCCCGCCTGCCCCCCCAACCCCGGCTAACACAGCCCCTGGTCCAGCACCAACCCT
>NC_057712.1:48510592-48512599 GCF_004010195.1 Chiloscyllium plagiosum
CCCGCCCCAACCCTGTCCAACACCACTCCCCACCAACACCACCCTCCACCCAACCCCCATCTGCCCCCACCAACCGTCTGAAATCCCATATGAGCCCCCTGACCCTGGCTGCCCTGCATCCGGTATCCCCCTGCCCCTATCAGACCCCTCCCCCTCCGGGGCAGCCAGAGTGGCCATCAACAGTAAGATTGGTGCTGACACACACACACAGACAGACTTAACTTTTTACTCCAACTTTTTGACAAGTTCCACCTCTGCCCTGTACAGGACAATGTTAAAGAGAATATCTGGGGAAAGGGGGTTTAGAGTTCACCCCTATGTAGAACTCCAGGGAAAGAGTGGGCAGAGGGGGTGTGAGCAGGTGGTCAGTCATTTGGAGACAGTGCCTGGGCTCCCATCGATGTCCAGGACTAATCTCAGCAACATTTCAGTAAGCTGAGTTCATTTTTAACCATTGTAAACAAAAGACACGATCAGGTTTAAAACAACTCTTCTATCGGGACCTTGAGATCTTCTTCGGATAATCCAATATTCGGCTAATTGATATTCGGATAATCAAAGTTCCTCTGTAATAAGAAAAGCCTCCTTCCTCTTGTTTCAAATGACTTTGGTTCAAAAACCCATTTTGTCTTCTCAAAGCATAAGAGCTCGAGAACATAAGAATTAGGAGCAAGAATAATAATTGAGTGCCTTGATCATGTTCCATGATTATGGTTGATTTCATCTCAACTTTAACCTCATTTTCTGCCTGCTCCCCATAATCTTCCAACCCATTACTAATTAAAATCTGCCTATCTTTTCCTTAAATTTGCTCAATGCCCCAGCATCCGCCATGCTCTGGGGTAATGAGTTCCATACATTCACCATCCTTTAATAGAAGTAAGTTCTCCTCCTGGCGTTTTTAAATCTGCTTTAAAACCCCTTCTCCTAAAACTATTCTACTATGGCCCAAATGAAGATTCATCTGCTCTGCATCAACTTTGTCAATTCCCTTTAGCATCTTATATAACTCAACTAGATGTCCTCCCTTCTTCTAAACTCCACAGCCTATAGACCTAAACTTCCCAATCTCTCTTCATAAGACAAACTCCTCATCTCTGGAATTACTCTGCTGAACTGTCTCCAATGCAACTACATCTCTTCTCAAGTAAGGCCAGTATAATATGCAATATTCCAGGTGCAGTCTCACTAATGCCTTGTACAGTTGCAGCTGTACAATTCTCTCTATTGTCGATACTATATTCATTCAACAATAAATGCCAAAGATTTGTTTGGATTTGTAAAGTAGTCTACAACAAGCAGAATTTAATTGGAGCTACTCATACTTCCCATTCCAACCATGAACTGAGTGGCTTTCACAAATCACATGTACGAATTTCACTTCTCCCACTAAGGCTGCCTCAGTCTCTAAATCTATTTCTCCATATAAGTATTAAATACGTTAAAGACACAGACCTATCTGACTCAAATTAGATGATTAGTAATGTAATTTAATCACATTTAGCAGATAGACAACTTAACCACTTCATTTAATTCCACGAGGGCACAATATGAGTGAATTATATTCTCACACCAGCTTACCCCTGAATGAATTATTCACAATGACATGTTGGTAGCGAACAGTATAATTTAAAATCTTCATTATCACTGGTTATTTACTTCGAAGTAATTAGTAGTTCCCTTCATTCTCAGCAGAGAGCGGCGCGAGCTGGGCGGAAGTGAGGTTGGAGCGCAGAGCTGGTCGGGAAGGTAAGTGATTGATATTTGAGTGGGTGTGTTCTAAACCCCAGGCCCTACATAGTTATAGGAGACTCTCTAGTTAGAGGGACGGACAGGCGATTCTGTGGGCATGGGCGAGACTCTCGGATGGTTTGTTGCCTCCCGGGTGCCAGGGTCCGAGACGTCTCGGACCATGTCTTCAGAATCCTTAAGGGGGAGGGTGTGCAGCCAGAAGTCGTGATGCATGTTGGCACCAACAACATAGGTAGGAAGAGAGGTGGGGAGGTC
>NC_057712.1:48515872-48607861 GCF_004010195.1 Chiloscyllium plagiosum
TGACTTGGTAGAGGTTTATAAGATGATCAGAGGCATAGATAGAGTAGACAGTCAGAAACTTTTTCCCCGGGTGCAACAGAGTGTTACAAGGGGCATAAATTTAAGGTGAAGGGTGGAAGGTGTAGGGGTGATGTCAGGGGTGGGTTCTTTACCCAGAGAGTGGTTGGGGGCATGGAATGCGCTGCCTGTGGTAGTGGTAGAGTCAGAATCTTTGGTGACCTTTAAGCGGCAATTGGATAGGTACATGGATGGGTGCTTAAGCTAGGACAAATGTTCGGCACAACATCGTGGGCCGAAGGGCCTGTTCTGTGCTGTATTGTTCTATGTTCTATGTTCTATGTTCTATGTTCCATTCTCCACGTGTCTTTGTGGGTTTCCTATGGTCTCTCCAGTTTCTTCCCATAGTCCAACCATATGTAGGGTAGGTAGATTGGCCATGCTAAAAAAAAGTCCCCATTGTGTCCACTGATATGTAGGTTAGGTGGGTAAACCAGTAAACCATTGTCAAAGACCCCATGTGGGATTGTAGGGTGGGATGCTCTTTGGAAAGTTGGTGCAGACTCAATGGGATGATTGGCCACTTTCTGCACTGGAGGGATTCTATGATCCGATGATTAGAAAAATTAACATCTCCTAACTAGCTCTATTCCCTTTCTAGTATACTGGTTAAGTAATGGGGCACGCCAGCACCAAGCAAACATGTCAATCATTCCCATCAAATATTGCCTGGGCATGTCTGTACATGCATTAATCAATACGAATGCTGGTCAATTTTTGAGAGAATTCAATATTGCTGTTAGTTTCTTGTTTTCTTCATCTAAGGATTTGCCTATAGTGTCAATAGATGGTTTATGGCTAGTCAATTATCAAATCTCTCCCTCTTTGAGTAAAGCTGTTAAATAACTTGCCTATTTAGGCAAAAATGTTGCAGACAGAAATGAGAGTGGTTGAGCATGAGTTTGGTGGCAGGTGGGTGCAGTCTTTAGTGTTGTCCTCTCTGACCACTTTCAGCAAAAATAACCATACCATTAACGGGTGGTAACTTCAGGAATTTGGATTCCACTAATTATTTACTGGATCAAACATGTTTGAGACTGAATGAGTTTTCTTGCTGTATATTACCAAATTCATCACATTAGTTAATGATCCCATCCTTCTGGGAGGTTACATGTTGCCTTATTTTATCATGCAGCAGAGATTCCAGAATTGAATAGCAACCTTAGGACTGGTACCATCTGTAAAAGTCTGAAAAACCAGACAAGTGCTGTCAGTCCAAAGCTTCCCAGCATGATTCCTGATATTTGCCCTGGACACAACAGACAGATAGAAATTTTTCACTGGTGTTTGTGGACAGAGACCAGGAGGTTGTGTTGGACAGAATAGTGCACTAGTGGGACTTCCTTTTACCACAGGATCAAACTGAGGATGCCAGGTCAGAGGAATCTCGGCAATCTGAAGGAATGGCCACCACTGTAGGAAGAAGATCAATGATTTGCTCCATGCTGCCAGTGTAAGTGACATCATATTATCTCAGGTACTTCACACTCAGTCTATCTGTGATATTGTACCCACCTCCCACCAAGGTTCATGCTCTTTACCTCTTTCTATTGCCTATAACATCTTCCCCACACACCCCAACAATCACAATCCCTGACATCATGAACCCTGCATGCCCTCAGTACTGCCTACTCACAAGCTTGGGAAAGCTCCCCATCTGCACTGCAATAATTTATGTTACCTACTTTTGTTTCCTGTGACATCTGTTCATCTCATTTCAGAGGAAGGTGGCATTGTGGCTGAAGTAGTTAGCACTGCTGCCTCACAGTGCCAGGGACCTGTGTTCAATTCTAAGCCAAGGTAATTATCCGTGTGGAGTTGCACATTCTCCCAGAGTCTGTGTGAATTTCCCCTGGAAGCTCTGTTTCCTCCCATAGTACAAAGATGTGCAGATTAGCTGGATTGGCTAGACTAAATTGCCCTGTATCAGCGATGTGGAGGCCAGGTGGATTTAGCCATGGTACATGCTGAGTTAGGTGGATGGGTGGATGCTCTTTGGAGAGTTGGCGCAGATTTGATTGGCCAAATGACCTCTATCTGTGCTGTAGAGATTCTAAAACAGCTCCTAATAGGGCAGAGAGTCAAGGAGGTTAATGAGCTGCCTGACATTTGGCTTCCCATCACTCATGTGGAGAGTATCCTAACTCTGACCACCACATGCAGGACCTGGACAGTTTTGGAGGATATCCTTGACTTACTGGGAAGTGACCACTGGGTCAAGACTTCCCCCCCTTAATTTGACTGAAGCCTGCTGACAACCATCACTATTGTCTTGCCTTTGTGTCCATCTTAAAAGTGATATAACAAGACAGTTGTGTAAATAAAGTTGCCATAGTCCCTGAGAGGCAACTGATGATAGTTTAACCAAAACGTTATCTCACTTCAGGTGAGGGGTGAGATTAAGATGGTGGGATATTAACAGTAACATCAACTTGTGCAGGAATTGAGTTGGCACAGTAAGCATCACTCTGCATCACAGACAAGCCATCTAAACCAACCAGTTGTCCACAGTAATAAAGTAATAGAGTAGTAATGTGAACTTATTACATGTGGCTGAGGGGCAAAGCACAAAATGGCAGAGCAAGGCAATGGAAAGATGTTATAAGCATTCAAGTAGACTCAAATTCAGTGAGCACTATTATAGTTGTTATGGACAAGGCCAGACTCCCTCAAAACATTTCAAGAAAACAGCACATACCCTAACTTTGCTGGTTGTTTAGAGCAGGTGTAACACAGATGTAACAAGTTTAGAGCAGGTGTAACACAGGATACCATTGGTCAACCACTTAGTTTCAAACAAAACAGAATTTATTTACAAGATTACCAAATGAAACACAAACAAGAGAGAACAGAACTTAACCTATCCAAAAACCCAACAGATTTTCCCAACTTAATGATGCTGTTCTAAATACTTACAGCAATCCCCATAAACACCCCTTGGCACAAAAGGAAAAATCAAACACAGCATCTTGCAAGAGAAAGAGAGAGAGAGGGGGGAGATGGTAGTGTGGAACATCTGCTTCCATGTAGCTATTTCTGGATCAGCAGCCTCAAACTGCCTGACTGTTTTCAGTGAATAGCCAGACCGTCAAAACCAAGTCAAACTGGAGAAAGCTGAGCTGAGAGAACTGGCCACTCTCCTTTCATTGTAAAAGTGGTTGTTTTAAACTTGAAAGCCTTTTGTCTGAGGCAGTACCTGTTAGCTACCATCAAACTGACCTTAAAACCTATACAATCCCAGGTTTTTCAGAATCACTGCTTTTCTGACCTTCTGAAAAAAAAACAAGGGCAACATAACATTATTAAAGGAGTAGCATCAACACCCCTCCTAAAAAAATGAGCTATCAATATTCAAAGATGGCTTTGTTTTGAAACCCCTTAATCTTAATAGGGCAGAGAGTCAAGGAGGTTAATGAGCTGCCTGACATTTGGCTTCCCATCACTCATGTGGAGAGTATCCTAACTCTGACCACCACATGCAGGACCTGGACAGTTTTGGAGGATATCCTTGACTTACTGGGAAGTGACCACTGGGTCAAGACTTCCCCCCCTTAATTTGACTGAAGCCTGCTGACAACCATCACTATTGTCTTGCCTTTGTGTCCATCTTAAAAGTGATATAACACTTAAAATTGTCAGTGCATTACAACACATTATAAACATTACCTTGACAATGCAAACCTGGTGTACTACAATCTGTTGCAGTTTGTTTTACTCTTGCCACCGAATGCCTCTGTTTCTCATTCAAGTCTCAAGAAAGCATCAGCAACCACATTTTCTCATCCTGCCATATGCACAATTTTCAAATTGATTGGGTGTAACAACATCTAAACCGTCTGACATTTTTGTCCTTAAATTTCTCTACAAATTT
The DNA here is from genome assembly GCF_004010195.1 of Chiloscyllium plagiosum. Taxonomy (NCBI): domain Eukaryota; kingdom Metazoa; phylum Chordata; class Chondrichthyes; order Orectolobiformes; family Hemiscylliidae; genus Chiloscyllium; species Chiloscyllium plagiosum. Next base: position 48,519,801 of record NC_057712.1, read on the forward strand.
CAGTGGGTTATGATGAGTGTACGATTGTCTCAGATACATTACTGGTAACATAAATATTGAAATTTGGAACACCAACACCAAGCTCAAAGTCTCCTTCTCTCCTTTCTGCTGATATATGTTCAATTTCCTGAAGAAATGCACAATTAGCTCTTTCTATCTTTTTTTTTAGATTAGATTAGATTAGATTAATTACAGTGTGGAAACAGGCCCTTCGGCTCAACAAGTCCACACCGACCCGCCGAAGCGTAACCCACCCAGACCCATTCGCCTACATTTACCCCTTCACCTAACACTACGGGCAATTTAGCATGGGCAATTCACCTAACCTGCACATTTTTGGATTGTGGGAGGAAACCGGAGCACCCGGAGGAAACCCACGCAGACATGGGGAGAATGTGCAAACTCCACACAGAGAGTCGCCTGAGGCGGGAATTGAACCCGGATCTCAGGTGCTGTGAGGCAGCAGTGCCGCCCCTTGTCGTCTTCTTGCAAAAGCATAGCACTGACACCCACATTACTTGCATTGATAGGCACTTTAAATTACTTTGCATAATTGGGTGTGGCTAACACTGGGGCAGTGGTTAATACAATGTCCAGGTTGTCAAATATCTTCTGACAGTCTGCTATCCTCTGAAACTTCTTGCCTTTCATTAGAAATTTAGTAAGTGGAGCAACCACACTGCGAAAATTTGGTTTGAATTTTTGATAAAATCCATTCAATCTCAGAAACCAAAGTACTGCTCTTTTTGTTGATGGTATTGGAATTTTTTTTCTTTGCATTCTGTGGGGCCATTTGTCCATGTCAATAATATGACGCAGGTAGGTGACTTGGGCTTTGGCAAATTCACTTTTAGCAGATGTATCACGAAGCCTGCCTTCTGAATTCAATAAATGTTGCAAATGTTTCTTCCATGTATGACTAAAAATCACCAGGTCATCAATATATATGATACAATTGGGTAATCTAGCAATTACCTTATTGGTTAGTTTCTGAAATTTGGCTGGCACATTTTGCATGCCAAATGGCATGACTTTAAACTGATACAGTTCATTTATCATTACGAAAGCCAAGTTTATTTTCAATACCTGACAGTATCCTCTGAGCAGGTCCAACTTAAAAACATAAGTTGCTTGTCCCACCTTCTCAACACAAACTTCCAAATGCAGAGTTGGATATGCACCAGTCTTTGTGATTGCACTGACTTTACAGTAGCCCACTTATAACTATTGGATACCATCTGGTTTTGGCACTATTCCTATGGGTAAACTCCAGTCACTGTAACTCATTTCAATTAGGTCATCTTGGAGCATGCATTCAATCTCCTTTTGAACCTGTGCTAACTTTAGATAGTGTTCCTCGAAGAAATGTTGCTTAATCAGAACAGCATCTTCTACATCTACATCAAGCATAGTTAGGTTAGTACTTTCCAACTTATTTGCTCATATCTCCCCATGTGTAATAACTCTTTCAGGTCATTTTGATTTTCCTTTGGAAGGTAATTCAATAATTTATCCCAATTTTTGAAAACTTTCTCATTGTCCAATTTAATTTGAGAAATGTCCAGATTAGATTGCCGACAGTGTGGAAACAGACACTTCAGCTCAACCAGTTCACACTGATCCTCCAAAGAGTAACCCACCCAGACCCATTTCCATCTGACTGAGGCACCTAACACTATGGACAATTTAACATGGCCAATTCACCTGACCTGCAAACCTTTGGACTGTGGGAGGAAACCCACGCAGACATGAGGAGAATGTGCAAACTCCACACAGACAGTTGCCGGAGGCTGGAATTGAACCTGTGTTAACACTGTGCCACTAAGTCAGAGTTCTCTGAACTTAGCTCTTCCCTCTGTGTTGCAACCAGTAACACAGTCTCTTTTGGCTTTCCTTCCTGTCAAAATACCTTTTCAGCATATTCACATGACACACTCTGTGAGATTTCTTTTTGTCTGGAGTCCTTATTAAATACTTCACATCACTCAATTTTCTTTCGACTTAGAGTCATAGACTCATAGAGATATACAGCACAGTCCCTACAGTCTAACTCGTCCATGCTGACCAGATATCCCAACCCAATCTATTCTCACCTGTCAGTACCCGGCCCATTTTTCTCCAAACCCTTCCTATTCATATGCCTTTCCAGATGCTTTTTAAATGTTGCAATTGTACTAGCCTCCATCACTTCCTCTAGCAGCCTATTTCACACACGTACTAACCTCTGCATGAAAAAGTTGCCTTTTAGGTTTCTTTTATATCTTTATATCTTACAGCGAAAAGTGGCCGAGCAGAGGCTGATAGCTAAGTTCCGTACCCATAGGGAGAGCCTCAACTGGGACCTTGGGTTCATGTCACACTACAGGTGACCACCATTGCTCTATACACACACAGACACTCCTACACACACACACACAGGCACTGCTATACACACACACATATACACACAGACACACGTATACACAGACACACACACAGGCACTCTCAAATTCCTACAAACACACACATTCCCACACACACACATGCATCCTCTCACAGACTTAGACAATTTACACTCACACACAGACATATACACTCTCTCACACTTACAACCCCCCCACCCCAGACAGACAGACTCTCACACGCACTCACGCACACACACACATGCACATATACACATATATGTTTGTGGTGTGAATTTGTACTAGCAGAGTTATATTGTACTTTGCTCAAAAACTGCATGTTAACTCACTTTTTAGATTAGAATCAGTCTAAACATTATGGCACAAACAACAGAACACAGGGGGCTAATGCCTTCAACATCTTACCTGGGCTGGCATCAATTGTTACAGTTAACCTGAGAATGTAACGTTTTTAAAAAAAGTTTTGTGATTTACATATGAAAGAAGTGAAACTATCATGGCCATTCTAACAGATGAGAGACTCAATAAACAATCAAGGTATTTTCAATGTATAATTTCAGTTACATCACACTGTAAACTTTTGCTATAAATTCTGTATCTTACAATTGTGTCCTCTACAACCACCTAATGAAGGAGCGGCGCTCCGAAAGCTAATGCTTCCACTTAAACCTGTTAGACTACAACGTGGTGTTGTGTGATTTTTAACTTTATATCTTTCCACTCTCACCCTAAATCTATGCCCTCTAGTTCTGGACTTCCCCACCTCAGAGAAAATAACTTATCTATTTACCCTATCCGTGCCCCTCATGATTTTATAAAACACTATAAGGTCACCCCTCAGCCTCCAACACACCGGGCAAACTGCCCTAGCCCATTCAACCTCTCCCTATAGCTCAAATCCTTCAACCCTGGCAACATCCTTGTAAATCCATTTTAAACCCTTACAAGTTTCACAACATCTTTCCAATAGGAAGGAGACCAGAATTGCACGCAATATTCCAAAAGTGGCCTAACCAATGTCCTGTACAGCTGCAACATGACCTCCCAACTCCTGTATTCAATACTCTGACCAATAAAGGAAAGCATACCAAATGCCTTCTTAACTATCCTATCTACCTGCGACTCCACTTTCATGGAGCTATGAACCTGCACTCCAAGGTCTCTCTGTTCAGCAACACTCCCTAGGACCTTACCATTAAGTGTATAAGTCCTGTTAATATTTGCTTTCCCAAAATGCAGCACCTTGTGTTTATCTAAATTAAACACTATCTGCCACTCCTCAGCCCTTTGGCTCATCTGTTAAAGGTCCCGTTGTAATCTGAGGTAACCTTCTTTACTTGTCCACTAAACCTCCAATTTTGGTGTCATCCACAAACTTACTAACTATACCTCTTAAGATCACATCCAAATCATTTATGTAAATGATGAAAAGTAGTGGACCCAACACCGATCCTTGTGGCACTGCACGAGTCATTGGCCTCCAATCAAAAAAAAACCCTCCATCACCACCCTCTGTCTTCTATCTTTGAGCCAGTTCTGTATCCAAACAGCTAATTCTCCCTGTATTCCATGAGGCTTAACTTTGCTAACCAGTCTCCCATGGGGAACCTTTCTGAATGCCTTACTGAAGCCCATGTAGGTCACGTCCACCACTTTGCCCTCATCAATCCTCTTTGTTGCTTCTTCAAAAAACTCAATCAAGTTTGTAAGATGTGATTTCCCACGTACAAAGCCATGTTGACCATTCCTAAACAGTCCTTGCCTTTCCAAATACATGTACATCCTGTCCCTCAGGATTCCCTCTAAAACTTTGCCCACCACTGGTGTCAGGCACACCAGTCTACAGTTTCCTGGCTTATCTTTACCACCTTTCTTAAATAGTGGCACCATGTCAGCCAACTTCCAGTTTTCCGGCACCTCACTTGTAGCTATTGATGATACAAATACCTCAACAAGGGGACCAGCAAACACTTTCCTCACTTCCCACAGAGTTCTTGGGTACACCGGATCAGGTCCTGGGGATTTATCCACTTTTATGCATTTCAAGGCATCCAGCACTTTCCCCTCTCTAATATGGACACTTTTCAAAATCTATTTCCCTACATACAAATCTTCCATGTCCTTCTCCACAATAAACACTGATGCAAAATATTCGTTTAGAATCTCCCCATCTCCTACGGCTCCACACAAAGGCCACCTTGCTGATCTTTGAGGGCCCTTATTCTCATTCTTGTTACCCTTTTGTCCTTAATGTATTTCTAAAAACCCTTTAAATTCTTCTTAACTCTATGTGTTAAAGCCATTTCATGTCTGCATTTTGCCCTCCTGATTTCCCTCTTAAGTATATTCCTGCTGCCTTTATACTCTTCTCAGGAGTCACTTGATCTATCCTGTCTATACCTGACATATGCTTCCTTTCTTTTTCTTAACCAAACCTTCAATTTCTTTAGTCATCTAGCATTCTCTATACCTACCAGCCTTTCCTTTAACCCTAACAGGAATATACTGTCTCTGCACTCTCATTACCTCATTTTTGAAGGCTTCCCATTTTCCAGCTGTCCCTTTACCTGCAAACATCTGCCCCCAATCAGCTATTGAAAGGTCATGTCTAGTACTGTCAACGTTAATCTTTCTCCAATTTAGAAATTCAAATTTTAGATCTGGTCTATCTTTTTCCATCACTATTTTAAAACTAATAGAATTATGGTTGCTGGTTCCGAAGTGTTCCCACATTGACACTTCAGTCACCTGCCATGCCTTATTTCCCAAGAGTAGGTTGAGTTTTGCACCTTTTCTAGTTGGTACATCCACATACTGAATCAGAGAATTTTCTTGTAATCATTTAACAAATTCTAACAAATAGCAGGTTAGGAAGGCGGTGCTGAGTTCGAGGGATTTGACCCACCTTGTCTCAGTCAAATCCCTCGAACTCAGCACCGCCGTTCTAATCTGCAATCTTCTTCCTGACCTCTCCGCCCCTACCCCACTCCGGCATATCACCCTCACCTTGACCTCCTTCCACCTATCTCATTTCCAACACCCCTCCCCTAAGTCCCTCCTCCCTACCGTTTATCTTAGCCTGCTGGACACAATTTCCTCATTCCTGAAGAAGGGCTTATGCCCGAAATGTCGATTCTCCTGTTCTTTGGATGCTGCCTGACCTGCTGCGCTTTACCAGCAACACGTTTTCAGCTCTGTCCATCCCTGAGCCATGTTTCTGTAATTGCTATGGTATCCCAGTCCTATGTTCCTAACCATACCCTGAGTTCATCTGCCTTCCCTGTTAGACCCCTTACAATGAAATAAATGCAGTTTAATTTATCAATCCTATTGTGTTCTCTGCTTTGTCTCAGCTTGCTCTGACTGTTTGGTTCACTTCTTTTCTCAACTGTACCAGTCTCAGATTGATCTCTTTCCTCACTAGCCCCCCTCACTTTACTAGTTTAAATCCTCCTGAGTAGATCTAGCAAATCTCCCTGTCAGTATATTAGTCCCCTTTCAATTTAAGTGCAATCCGTCCTTCTTGTACAGGTCACTTCTACCCTAGAAGAGATTCCAATCAGTGATAAGGTCCACTAGATCTTGCTTTCAAAGGTTCATCTATCACTGGAAGTAACACTTACATCTTCTCTCTAATAGCAAAATTGTGAGTTTTTGATGTCTTGTCTGCTTCCTGTTTCATTGAATACGATGATACTTTTAAATGCTGTCTTGCCAGCTCCCACACTCTATTTAATCATTCCCAAAAATTTGACACATAGTCCAAATATATGGTCTCTGAATTCTGACTTACCAATTTCTCCTTAATCAATTTCAGCAGTCCTCTCACTTCATGCCCAAAAACTAATTCAAAAGAACTGAAGTTGGTCAATTCATTTAGTGCATCTCTGATCACAAAAAGTTCAAACGGAATTCCCTTATCCTAGTCATGTTGATATTCTTGACTGTAAATGCTCAACATTATCTTTAATGTCTGATGTCATCTTTCTAGTGTTCCATGTGACTCTGGATGGTATACAGTAGATCTGAATTGTTTAATTCCTAAGTTGTCCATAACTTCCTTATGTAATTTTGACATGAAGTTTGACCCTTGATCTGATTGTATCTCTATGGATAGTCCATACCTCGTGAAAGATTTGAGTAATTCCTCTACAATTCTTTAGCTGTGATATTGTGTAATGGAACAGCCTCTGGAAATCTAGTCAACGCATCAGTATTGTTAACAAATACTGTTTCACAATACTACAGAATCAATTAAGACTCTTATAAAAGGATCCTTAAATGCGGAAATGGTATTAAAGATGCGAGTTTTATTCCTGCCTGTGGTTTTCCAATTATCTGATATGTATGACATGTCTGGCAAAATTCAACTACATACTTGTGCAGTCAAGGTCAGTAAAGATATTTTTGTAATTTAGTTTGAGTTTTTCTCACTCGTAAATGGTCATACCACCACTCATAACACCTCCGTTTATAACACTTTGGCAATACGACTTGATGAACTTCTGCTCATTTCTCATCTGCCTTAATATGTGATGGTCTCATTTCCTCATTAATACATCATTTTTAAGATAATAATCTTCAGGGATGCATTCAAATTCTTTTTCTGTGTATGCCTTTTGTTACAATTGCCTTAAATTTTCATCTTTCGGCTGCAACTCAGTTAATTTATCTGAGCTAAAAATGTCTACATTGTCATTTCCCTGCTCTTGGTTTGACTCCACCATCTAATCAAACAGGGTCTCTGCTAATTTCACTTCATCTTGCTTATATGAGAGGAGAAAGATATAAAAGAGAACTAAGGGGCAATTTTTTCAGGCAGAGGGTGGTATGTGTATGGAATGAGCTGCCAGAGGAAGTGGTGGAGGATGGTAAAATTGCAACATTTAAAAGGCATCTGGATGGGTATATGAATAGGAAGGGTTTGGAGGGATATGGGCCGGTGCTTGCAGGTGGGACTAGATTGGGTTGGGATATCTGGTCGGCATGGACAGGTTGGACCGAAGGGTCTGTTTCCGTGCTGTACATGTCTATAAATTATGACTCCAGTTGTGGATCATTATCATCCTGTGAGGATAAGCAAATTTTGCATCAGAATTTGGCTTTCATTAGTAAACATTAAAATGATTTGCATAAACAAATAGCAGATGTTTGATTGGCTGGGTTTATTCATCCTCCCATCCCCACCCCTCTCAGAATATGACACATAAAGCAAACAGAAACTGTAAAATCACTCAGGCCTGTTATTATCCCTCCTGGACTTCAATTCCCACCATGCATAGTTGATCAATCAACATCTGCAGGAGGCACACTTTGTTTGCTGACTTACTGTGTTTTGTAGTTGTGTCAGTGTTGTCCCAAACCCCTTCTGAGAATAACAGAATTGGTTGCTGCAAATCTCTGCTCTGTAAACCAAAATATGGACAATTTTGACGAACAATGTTTTTATCTATAAACTGTCTTATCAAACTGTTATTTGTAACAAAAGTACTAAAATGCATTAAATATTTGAATACATTATAAAGTTCTTTAGAATGTACTGAATAAAGAGGTTAGATTTGCATACTATACATATCAGAATGTTGTTGAATATTGCTGCTACTTCCAAAGACTTTACCTTTTCATGGAACATTTATAGAAAAGAGACATTTGATCAAACTGCATTTTGCTGCAGGCTCCATTATGTGTGTCTATATATGCGGCTGCTCAGTGGCATCAGTTGTGGCAGCCATGGCTTTGTGGGAACACACTTTTCACTCAGATAAAAAAAATTAAATTTAAATGACTATCCAAAGATTTGTGTGCAAAAATTAGGCTGATGCTCACATCGCAGTAATAAAGGTATGCAGCAGTGTAGGTTTGGAAAGAGCTGTCTTTCAGATGGAAATTTTGGATGGGAATTTCAACTGAGGATCCAAAATAATATTCTTTAAATATTACAGATTTTCTGGTCATGATCATATTACTGCTTGTGAGAGAGCTTTCTGTGCACAAATTGGCTGTCCTGTTTTTGACATTACAACAATGAGATTACTTTGAAATTATTTTGTTGGTGTGAAAGCACATGGCATGGCAGGGCAGTGGCATGGAAGCTGAGGCCAGGAAAAGCAGAATAACAATGATGTTCTTCATTTTTTTCCCCACTTATTTGGTCATCTTTACAATGGAAGAAGGCACCATCGCTTTGTCCTCTGCTGTCTGGTATTTCTCGTCCATTTAACACCACCAGTACATTAAATGGTCCTCCGTCTTATTTGCTGAGTTTTGATAGAATTCATGGAACCATGCAGAGCATAATAAAAATATTCACCCTACTATGCCTGTGCTAGTCCATTAAAAGCACAATCAAATCAGAACATGTTTTGGGATCTGGCTTTGTGCAAAAATTAACAGACACATCTTTGTCAAAAAGTAACTTGTGCAGAAAACCTTGAGATGTGTCTGAGTCTCTTGGTTGCTCAATCTTCCTTCTAAACAGTGGACCACATCTTAAGGACTCCAAAATTATCTCCAGCTCATGTATCAGACAAATCTGTAACCTTTTCTTCTTCAGTCAGGGGCATATGATCTGCACTGCAAGAAGTTGAGAAAAGTGTACCGAAAATTTAAGTCATATAAAAACTCTAAGGAGCTACCAGAGAGGAAAATTCAAAATTTCAGGTCTGTAATCCAACTCAGAACCTAGGGTCAAAAGACAATAAACCAACTCAGCTGCAGTCGTGTGTTATTTATCAATGCATTTGTAATGTGAAAATTGACAATGTCATTAAGAAAACAAATTTTCTTTGAAAATCTCTCATTTGCCCTCCATTTACTTAACCGTCAAAGAGTGTTGACGTTAATATTGTGTGAATTTGTGATATGTGTGAAGAAAAGCTTCAATAATGAAGTCATAGCTTACATCAATATTTGATTATGTAATCATAACAACTCATTTGAATTTAGCATTATTTTTATTATTGCACAATTATGATTAGAATTTAACAAGGTTAGAAAAAGTTGAATACTAATTACTGTTGTGTGATAAATGTTTATAGACAATTGAAAGCAAATAATGCAGTTTCTCCTTTTCTTTACTTGCAATATTTCCAGAGATGAGGATAAAAGTTGAAACAGTCAGAAACATGTATGAAAAACAAAGATCAGCTGTTTGCTCTAAGTTTGGTAACTTTAAGTTGGAAACACAATTTGTTGTGTGTGTGTGTGTTGTGTGCGCATGTGTGTGTGTGTATTTTGTGGAGCAGGGCATGAAGAGGACAGGATGCAAAGAATGGGGCAGTTTTAGCCAAACCAAGTTAAAATACAATCTGTAATATTATTATGCAGTTAGGGTAGTGGAGTGAGGGTGGTGCAATATTCCTCTCTTCCTGGCTCCCCTGTAAGGACAACAGAAATCATAAAACTTGTGACCTTCGTAGTCTCCCACAGCCCCTTCTTCTACCACTGATTAAAGACCTAAATTGGGAAGGCTACAGCAGCCTTTCTTTGTCTAGAATTTTGTCAGTGAGGTACTAACTGAAACAGGCAGAGCAAGTCCATCAACGTTTTTTGACAGCTGTCAGTTTGCTAGCTGATGCTACTCCTGGTGCTGGGGTGGGTGTGGAAGACATTAATGTGTACATACATTCAATGTCTGAGCTCCCTCAGCATCTCGATTCATGCTTAAACAAAGCTGTTAACTAGGTTTTTGTGATATTGCTTGAACAAAGATTAGGTAATCCATGTACCATTGATCTCATCATTTAACTTTCTTCATGTTATCATACTAATATGCAGTATTCTTCAATTCCCTTTTGACAAGCAGCTGCTGTATTTTGTAATCCATTGGAAACATTAGTTTATCCACTCGCTTGAGCACAGGTCATGCTATTGTCTCTAACATTGCTATATTTACATGCTATATACATACATTTTCTGAAAGTTGAACCAACCTCATTGTTCTTGATTTAATATAACAACTTTAGAGAATATGCAAGATGATGTTCACCGTATTTAAGCATGTTGACCACTCTCTGGCTGTTCACCCCTCATTCATAAGCACACCTACTCACTCTTTAACTTAATCAAATCAATCCACAAAACCCATTTGTGAGAAATTGCAAAACCACTGTAAAATCAATGATGTTTTGTCATATTAATGGAGGAATTCAGAGAAATTAATAACTTTATTAATATAATTCAGCAATGACAAATATTAATCGACCAAATTGCTCTATGAGCTTTCACGTCATAATGCTAAAGGTTTAATTTACCTATGGAAGATGTACTTTTATTCAATGACTAGACAGTGGTAGGAATGTTATATGTGCTGCCTATCATCATTAATGAATTATATAAAATTATATATAATGGAGCCTCCTAGTGCCATGATCTTTTGTATTAGTCCTAGGATATTTGATAGATTCAGAGAGGGGAACTCCTTTGGAGAAGTGGTACTCAGTATTGGCCAGAGAGTATCTGTCAGCTGCCTTCTGACACTTGTGGCCTCTGAAAACTTGAGGCTGCATATGATTCTGAGCTGTGGTTCAGTGATCTCAGGTATAGCAAGCTGACTGAAACCCACTGCTTTAGTTGTACATGTTTTACAGGATGCTACTAGGAGACGAGATGATCCAAAACTCCCAATGGGTTTTAGAAGTGGGCCAACTCAAACACCACCAGCTAATAAAACTATACATCACCACAGACTATTTTTCTTTTTGTAGGGAGGGAGGGAAGGCCTCATCAAGAGAGTCATGAGAACAAATCCAGCACTATCACAACAACGTTGCTGAAAGTGATCCTCCAAGATAACAGCAGACAGAATGGTGACGTCCACAGGTATTAAGCAAGTAATATTCTTTCCTCCTCCCATGAAAAGGGTGAGAAGAAAACATTTTCTGAACAAGAAAGACATTTGTTAAATCACCCTAAGACATCCATGTTGATTTATTGCAGGCAGGAGAGGAGGACAATTCTGACTGAGAGAAAAGTTCTTTGAGAACAGAGAACAAAGAAAATTTACAGCCCAGTAACTGGCCTTTCAGCCCTCCAAGCCTGAGCCCACCCAAATCCACTGTCTAACCCTATTGCCCAATTCCTAAACATCAGTATCCCTCTGCTCCCCATCTCCTCATGCATCTGTCCAGATGCACCTTAAATGAATCTACAGTGCCAGCCTCTACCACCTCTGCTGGCCACGTGTTCCAGGCACCAACCACTCTCTGTGTAAAATACTTTCCATATGTATCTCCCTTAAACTTTTCTCCTCTCACCTTGAATGTGTGACCTCTTGTTATTGAATCCCTCATTCTGGGAAAAAGTTTATCTCTATCCACCCTGTCTATACTCTTCATGGTTTTGTAGACCTCAATCAGGTCTCCCTTCAATCTCCTTTTTCCTAATGAAAACAATCCTAACCTACTCAACCTCTCTTCATAGCTAGCACCTTCCATACCAGGCAACATCCTCAGAAACTTTCTTTGCACTTTCTCCAAAGCATCCACATCCTTTTAGTAATGTGGCGACCAGAACTGTACATAGTATTCTAAATGTGGCCGAACCAAAGTCTTGTACAATTTTAACATGACCTGCCAGCTGTTGTACTCAATACCCCGTCCGATGAAGGCAAGCATACCATATGCCTTCTTGACCACTCTATCCACCTTCAGGGTACAATGGATCTGAATTCCTAGATCTTTCTGCTCATCAACTTTACCCAAGGCTCTTCCATTTACAGTACAGTTGGTTCAAGAATTAAACTTCCCAAAATGCATCACTTCTCATTTGCCTAGATTCAACTCTATCTGCCACTTCTCTGCCCAACTCTCCAGTCTATCTATATTCTCCTGTATTCTTTGACAGTCCGCTATGCTTTCTGCTACTCTACCAATCTTGGTGTCATCTGCAAACTTACTGATCAGACCACCAATGCCCTCTTCCAAATCATTTATTTATATCACAAACAATAGTGACCCCAGCACTGATCCCTGTGGAACACCATCTTTTTCCATTTCAAGAAATTCCCTTCAACGCTCTGTCTCATGTTGCTCAACCAGTTCTTTAACCGCCTAGCTAGGCCACCCTGCACACCATGTGACTTCACTTTCTCTATTAGTTTACCATGGGGAATCTTATCAAATGCCTTACTAAAGTCTATGTATATGACATCTACAACCCTTCCTTCATTTATCAACTTGGGTCACTTCCTCAAAGAACTCTATTAAATTGGTAAGGCACAATCTTCCCCGCACATAACCATGTTGCCTATCACTGATAAGCCCATTCTTTTCCAACTGTAAATAGATTTTATCCCTCAGTACCGTATCCAGCAACTTTCCCACCACTGACGTCAGACTCACTGATCTGTAGTTACCTGGAATATCCCTACTGTCCTTCTTGTACAGGGAGACAACATTAGCAACCCTCCAGCACTTCACCTGTTTTTAAGGATGCTACAAAGATATTTGTCAGGACCCCATGTATTTCCTCTCTTGCGTCCCTCAGCAACCTAGGATAGATCCCATCCAGTCCTGGAGATTTTTCCACCTTAATGTCCTTTAGCCTACCAAAAACATCTTCCTTCCTTATGTCAACATGATCCAAAATAAAAATAATTCTATCTCTAATCTCAACATTTCCTCAGTGAACACTGATGCAAAGGAATCATTGAGAATATCACCCATTTTCTCAGATTCGACACACAACCTTCCTTCTTTATCTTTTAGTGGACTAACCCTTTCTATAGTTACCCTCTTGCCTGTTATATATAAATAAACGGCCTTGGGATTTTCCTTAATTCTGCTTGCTAAAGTTATTTCATGACCCATTTTAGCCCGTTTGATTCCCCATTTAAGATTGGTTGTACTCTCCCGATATTCCTCCAAGGCCCATTCTGTCCTTAGTTGCCTGGACCTTATGTACACTTCCCTTTTCCTCTTAGCCAGGTGCATGCATGATTTCTCCTGTCATCCACGGTTCACAAATCTTGCTTTCCCTATCCCTTGATGTCAAATGTCTATTCTGCACTATCTTCAACCTAATCTTTGAAAGCCTCCCACATATCAAATGTGGACTTCCCTTCAAATAGCTGCTCCCAATCCACATTTCCCAGCTCCTTCCGAATTTAGGTATAATTGGCCTTGGTCCAGTCTAGTATTCTTTCCTGAGGACCGCTTTCGTCTTTGTCTATGAGTAATCTAAAACTTACAGAATTGTGGTCACTATTCCCAAAGAAATCCCCCACTGCAACTTCCTACCACCTGGCCTGGCTCATTCCCCAACACCAGGTCCAATGTGGCGCCTTCCTTAGTTGGACTATTTACATATTGCTCTAGAAAACTTTCCTGGATGCTCCTTACAAATTCTGCCCCATCCAGACCTCTAACACTGAGTGTATCCCAGTCAATGTTGGGAAAATTAAAATCTCCCATCACCAGAACTCTGTTGCCTCTATATCTTTCTATAATCTCTTTACCGTTTGTCCTTCTCCCTCATGCTCACTGCTGGGAGGCCTGTAATACAGCCCCAACAATGTAACTGCAACCATCTTATTTCTCAGCTCTACCCTTAATGTTTCGCTGCTCAAGCCTTCCATAGTGTCCACCTTTATCACAGCCGTGATATAATCCCTGACCAACAATGCAACGCCTTCCCCCCTTTTAATTCCCTCCCTGTCCTGTCTGAAGCATCGATATCCTGGAACAAACATCCAAGTCCTGACCATACAAGTGGAAGCCTTACGATCCCTTGAAGCAACTGATAAATCTGTTAGATTCATAAAGTCAGTGAGATGTACAGCACAGAAACTTCGGTCCAACTCGTCCATGCTGACCAGATATCCTAACCTAATCTAATCAAACCCACCATATCCCTCCAAGCCCTTCCTATTCATGTACCCATCCAGAAACCTTTTTAAATGTTGCAATTGGACTAGACTCCACCACTTCCTCTGGCAGCTCATTCCACACACGCACAATACACCTCCATGAAAAAGTTGCCTATTAGCTCTCTTTTATATCTTTCCCCTCTCACCCTCAACCTATGCCCTAACATTCTGGACTCCCCCACCCCAGGGAAAAGAACTTGTCTATTTACCCTATCTATGCCCCTCATGATTTTATAAACCTCTATAAGGTCACCCCTCAGCTTCCGGAGCTCCAGGGAAAACAGCCCCAGCGGATTCAACCTCTCCCTATACCTCAAATCCTCCAACCCAAGCAACATCCTTGTAAATCTTTTTTGAAACTTTTCACGTTTCACAGCATCCTTCCAATAGAAAGGAAACCAGAATTGCATGCAATATTCCAAACGAGGCCTAAGCAATGTCCTATACAGCCACAACATGACTTCCAAACTCCTGTACTCAAACTTGTGACCAATAAAGGAAAGCATATCAAATACCTTCTTCACTATCCTATTTACCTGCGACTCTACTTTCAAGGAGCTATGAACTTGCACTCCAAGGTCTCTTTGTTCAGCAACACTCCCACAACCTTACCATTAAGTACTGATAAGATTTGCGTTTCCAAAATGCAGCAACTCACATTAATCTAAATAAAACTTGACCTGCCACTTCTCAGCCCATTGGCCCATCTGATCAAGATCCAATTGTAACCCAAGGTAACCTTCTTCTCTGTCCACTACAACGCCAATTTTGCTGTCATCTACAAACTTACTAACTATACCTCTTAAGCTCACATCCAAATCATTTATATAAACAATGAAAAGTACTGGACCAACACTGATCCTTGTGGCACTCCACTGGTCACAGGCCTCCAGTCTGAAAAACAACCCTCCACCATCACCCTCAATCTTCTACCTTCAAGCCAATTCTGTATCCAAATGGCGAGCTCTCCTTGTATTCCATGAGATCTAAACTTGCTAACCAGTCTCCCATGGGAAACCTTGTCAAATACCTTACTGAAGTTCATATGGATCATGTCCACCGCTCTGCCTCATCAATTCTCTTTGTTACTTCTTCAAAAAACTCATTCAAGTTTGTGAGGCATGATTTCCCACACACAAAGCCATGTTGACTATCCCTAATCAGCCCTTGCCTTTCGAAATGTATGTACATCCTGTCCCTCAGGATCTCCTCCAACAACTTGCCCACAACCGACATTAGGCTCATTGGTCTATAATTCCCTGGGTTGTCATTACCACCTTTCTTAAATAGTGGCACCATGTTAGCCAACATCAGTCTTCTGGCAACTCATCTGCGACTATCGATGATACAAATATCTCAGCAAGAGGCCCAGCAATCACTTCTCTAGCTTCCCACAGAGTTCTAGGGTACACATAATCAGTCTTGGGGATTTATCCACTTTTATGCATTTCAATACATCCAGTACTTCATCTTCTGTTATATGGATAATTTTCAAGATGTCACCTTCTATTTCCCTACATTCTATAACTTCAATATAACTTTCCACAGTAAATACTGATGCAAAATACTCTTTTGATATCTCCCCCATCTCCTACGACTCCACACAGCCTTGCTGATCTTAGAGGGGTCCTATTCTCTCCCTAGTTACCCTTTTGTCCTTCATGGTTTTGTAAAAACCCTTTGAATTCTCCTTAACTCTATTTGCCAATGTTATCTCATGTCCCCTTTCTGCCGTTCTGATTTCCCTCTTAAGTATACCCCTACTGCCTTTATACTCTTTTAAGGGTTCACTCGATTTATCCTATCTATACCTGACATATGCTTCCTTCTTTTTCTTAACCAAACGCTCAATTTCTATAGTCATCCAGCATCTCTATACTAACCTGCCTTTCCTTTCACCTTAACAGGAATATACCATCTCTGCACTCTCATTATCTCATTTCTGAAGGCCTCCCATTTTCCAGCCGTCACATAACCTGTGAACATCTGCCCCCAATCAGCTTTTGAAAGCCTTTGCTGATCTATTCTCCTTCTATTTCCCAAAGCTATCTCATGTTTCCTTTTTGCCCTCCTGATTTCCCTCTTAAGTATATTCCTACTGCTTTTATACTCTAAGGATTCACTCAATCTCTCCTGTCTACACTTGACATATGCTTCCTTCTTTTTCTTAACCAACACCTCAATTTATCACGTCATCCAGCATTCCCTACACCTACCAGCTTTTCCTTTCACCCTAACAGGAATATACTGTCTTTGGATTCTCTTTATCTCATTTCTGAAGGCTTCCCATTTTCCAGCCATCCCTTCACCTGCGAAAATTTGCCCCCAATCAGCTTTTGAAAGTTTTTGCCTAATACCATCAAAATTAGCCTTCCTCCAATTTAGAACTTCAACTTTTAGATCTGGTCTATCCTTTTCCATCACGATTTTAAAACTAATAGAATTTTGGTCGCTAGCCCCAAAGTGCTCCCCCACTGACACCTCAGTCACCTGCCCTGCCTTATTTCCCAAGAGTAGGTCAAGCTTTGCACCTTGGCAAAAGTGAGGACTGCAGTTGCTGGAAACCAGAGTTTAGATCAGCACCAGGTCAGACCTGACCTGCTGTGCTTTTCCAGCATCACTCTGATCCAAGCTTTGCACCTTCTCTAGTCCGTGCATACGCATATTGAATGTCTTAAACTGACCTTTCACTTTTTAAATCTCTGCTATTTCTTTATCTGGTTTACTTTAAATTGCTATTCCTTGATAAGACCGAACATTAAACACCCTAATCTGGATGGTCAGTGTTGGTCATCACCAGGACACTTCAGGCATTTATCACTGTACACCCAAGAAGAGGTAAGAGAAAGGACCGATGTCAACGATGTGAACCCACAGATAATCTTCTCATTTTCTTTTTTTCATTGATTGGATGAGGGTGTCACTGGCTAGACCAGCATAGATTGCCCATCCTAGAGGGCAGTTAAGAGTCAACCGCATTACAGTCAATCTAGAGTTATATGTTGGTCAGACCAGGTAAAGATGGAAGTTTCCTTGCCTAAAGAGCATTTGCGAATCAGGTGGGTATATTCCAACAATAGTTTCATGAGACTCTTAATTCCAGATTTTTCATTGAATTTAAATTCCACCATCTTCCATGATTGGATTTAGATGCAGCCCCTCAGAACATTACCTGATTCTCTGGATTAACAGTTTAGTGATAGTACCACTAGGCAATGTCTCGCCAGTGGAGGGAGGTAGTAGTTGAGAAAAATCAAGAGGGGGCATCTTATAGGAATCTGTAAAATTCTAACAGGCCTAAGACAGGAAAAATTCAAAATGAAGTTCGGATGACTGGGGATTTCAGAACTAGAGGGGTTCACAGCCTGAAGATACAGGATAAGCCATTTAGGATTGAGATGAAGAGAAATTTCGACATCCAGAGAATGGTGAACCTGTGCAATTCTCTGCCACATATATAGTTCTTACAGCTGAAGGGATCAAAAAATATGGGGAGAAAGTGGGAACGGGAGACTGAGTTGGATGATCAGCCATGATCCTATTGGATGATGGAATGACCACGTTGATGTTTCTATATTGACATGAGTTACTGTATACGGTAACCATCTTGTGCACCATGTTGTTGTACAAACAGGAGCAAGGTGAATTAGTTTATAATCTCTGCATGATGCACTTGCTTGAGTGCATAATAAATTCTGACCAGGACAACAGCAGAATAACACCTCATAAGGACTTTTTTGTGAATAAAAACACCATTGTGAGTCACTAAATTAGTCCTCCTTTCAAACTGGCCCATTAATACCACAGCTGTCAATGTCAGGGAGTTGTTAAGAGTGATATAAATAACTGTAAAACGTTCAAGAGGTACATCACAACTGTACTAGTCTCAGATCTCTTTCCTTACTATCTCTCTGGGTCTCAACCCCCCTCGTTTAAATCCTCCTGAGCAGCTCCATCAAATCTCCCTGCCAGTATATTAGTGCCCTTCCAATTTAGATGCAATCTGTCCTTCTTGTACAGGTCACTTCTACCCCAAAATAGATTCCAATGATCCAAAAATGTGAATCATTCTCCCATACACCAGCTCCTCAGCCATACGTGTATCTGCTCTATCCTCCTATTCCTGCCCTCACTAGCTCAGAGCACCGACAGTAATCCAGATATTACTTCTCTCGAAGACCTCCTTCTTAAATTCCTGCCTAACTCTATATTCTGCCTTCAGTATCTCAACCTTTTCCCTTCTTATGTCATTGGTTCCAATGTGTATGATGACCTCCTGCTGGCCACTCTCCCTCTTGAGAACATTCTGCATCCTCTCTGAGACATCCTTGAACCTGGCACCAGGGAAGCAACACACTATTCTGATTTTTCACTGCTGGCCACAGAAATGTCTGTCAGTGCCTCGGGCTAGAGAGTCCCCTAACACAATCGATCTCTTGGAACCCGACAAACCCCTCATTACATTCAAGCCAGTCTCAATACCAGAAACTTTGCTGTACATGCTACGTTCCCCTGAGAATCCCTCACTCCCTACGTTTTCCAAAACAGCATACTTGTTTGAAATAGGGATAGCCACAGAAAACTCTTGCACTAACTGCCTACCTCTCTTACGTTTCCTCGAGTTAACCCAGCCATGTGTCTGTATCTGCAACTTTTCTCCCTTCCTATAACTGCCATCCATCACACTCCCTTGGTCTTGCACATTCCTCATTGCCTCCAACTGTTGCTCCAACCGTTCCATTCAATCATTAGGATTTGCCACCAACATTTATTGCAGATAGAATCCTCAGTAACATGTAAACTCTCCCTGAACTCCCACATTCGACAAGAAAAGCATATCACTCTACTAAGGGCCATTTTTGCTTCTTCCAATCTGCAAATCCAGAAAATAGCATTGTCTTATTCCTCTACACAACATTGCTCCAGGCTAACTTCATACTTATGGCTTAAATTTTTAAGCTTAATCAAGAGACATATCTCGATAAAATATCAAAAGAACCCATTCTATTCACTACTGAGGACTTACAACAAGGCCTCAAGGCCACACTTAAAACTATTCACTGATCTGTCTCAGTGCTGTGACCTCTCCCGAACAGTTTCCTCCAAGATCAGTTGTGAATTTTACTGTTTGTTAATTTTCCTAGATGCACTCCAATGTCCAGCAATACATGAATTTGACAGCAAAGGCAGTAATTGCAGAGGTTCACTGCTGAGTCAGTTAACACTGTAGGTTTCTTTCTCTCTCTCTCTTTCCTGCACTGACCTCACCATGTGCACCCTTTGTCTGTTCCTCTCCCTTTTAAAAGTGCCACTGTTTTGACTTAATTTTCTCCAAAGTTCCAAAACAATGTAACAGTATATAAAACAGTAATTGTTGCTCCTGGGAATCACCTCCAAAACCTAAAATACCTCAAAAAAAGAAAGCATGTTAAAGCCAGAAATTTTTCCTGTCCTCCATCTTGGATTACCAGAATCCCTACAAGTAAAATTTCATCCAAATTTGTTTTCAGGCTGTGAACAGTGAGGATCCCAATATTCTTCTTCCTGTTAAAAGTAAAAGAGAATCCTACTTTCTCCAACATTTTAAGAAAAAGCAAAATGTAAACAAAAAGTACTCCTTCCAAAGTTGTAATCCATTTGAATCTGGCATCACTTTGGTAATTAAAACAAACTTGTGGGCGGCACGGTGGCACAGTGGTTAGCACTGCTGCCTCACAGCGCCAGAGACCCGGGTTCAATTCCCGCCTCAGTGCGACTCTCTGTGTGGAGTTTGCACATTCTCCCCGTGTCTGCGTGGGTTTCCTCCGGGTGCTCCGGTTTCCTCCCACAGTCACAAAGATGTGCAGGTTAGGTGAATTGACCATGCTAAATTGCCCGTAGTATTAGGTTAGGGGTAAATGTCGGGGTATGGGTATGGGTGGGTTGCGCTTCGGCGGGTCGGTGTGGACTTATTGGGCCGAAGGGCCTGTTTTCACACTGTAATGTAATCTAATCTAAAAACGTGGCCACAAATCACAGCCAGTATGCAATATTGATCGTTTAAGATTTCTCAAACAGCAGGTAAGCTGTATAAATATTGAAATGTTTAGTAACCTAGCTCCATGCAGTAAATGAAAGCAAATTTGAGAGAGCTCCAGTATGCAATCTTCCAAATTCAATGTACCCCACTGTGCTGAGATCAGCCAATTACTGAGAGTCCAGAGAAGGGACACAAATCTATTCCAATGCTTCAAAGCTAACATATACTTTAAGCAATGGTGTGAATGAAAAAGGGTAAGATAAGGTCCAACAGTCAGCTCGTGTACAGAGGTTTCTCAGTTCCTTGATGCACAGCAGCTGGAAGTTGTGCTGAGAATCATTATTTTATTCATTTGTGGAATGTGGATGACACCAGCAATTATTTCCTAGTTGCCTTTAAGAAGCTGTTGATGAGCTGCCTTCTTGAAACAAAGCAATCTGAGTAGTATAAGTGTAGCCACAATGCTGTTAAGGAAGGAGTTTCAGAATTCTGACACAGCAACAGTCAAGAAATAGTGATGTATTTCTAAGTTAGGATTGCATGTTGCTTGGAGGACAGCTTGCAGGAGATGATGTATCTCCTACCCTTCTAAATTCCTAGACAGTAGGGCTTGAATGTTGTTGTCAAAGGATCCTTAGTGTCCTGTTGTAGTCCATCCTTGTCAATGGTGTACATTGCTGCTACACCAAACAAACAGGCAACTTTGTCCTGCAGAGTGTGGAGCTTCTTGAGTGTTGTGAAGTTGCAGTCATGTAGAGTATTCATAACACTCCTGACTTGTGACTAGTAGATTATGGACAGGCATTGAGGAATCTGGAGGTGGTTGAATTACTTCAGTTTTGAACAAAGAACAAAGAACATTATAGCATAGGAACAGGCCCTTCACCCTCCAAGCCTGTGCCAACACATTTTTGCCCCTCTCCAGTAAAATTGTCTTCACTTACAGGGTCCGTATCCTTCTGTTGTCATCCTATTGATTTGTTCATCCTGATGCTTCTTGATTGCTGCTCTTGTGTCTGATTCCACCACCTCCTCTGGCAGCGCGTTGCAGGCAGTCTCCACCCTTTGTGTGAAAAACTTGTCTCGCACAACGCTTTTATACTTGACCCCCACCCCTGCAACTTGAACCTGTGTCCCCTTGTAATTGACCCCTTTACCCTGAGAAAAAGCCTCATACTTTCCACTCAATCCATGCGATTCACAATCTTATAAACTTCTACCAAGATTTTTCACTTCTGACCTGATTTTGTAACCATGATACCAGCATTTTGTTTACATTTTGGGCCGAGCAGTAGCTTTTATTCATTTTGTTTTGTTTCCCTAATGGATAATAACAAGCTGCAGGTCCAAAAGTGCTTATTGGGTATAGAATAGTGCTGACTTATTAGAGAGGGTGTTTAGATGGGATATAGTTAAAGACATGTTCACTGTATGATGTAATCATTAAACAGCAAGCAGCATAAGAGAAAGGGGTTTGTATGTGTAAGGAACTGTCAGCCATGGCTGTCAGCAATGCAGCATAAGCAGCATGACTTTGTCACTGCTGTGCTGTTACATTGCTGATGACGGGGATTGTCAATACTTGACTGGTGCTTTTTAAAGATATTGTTGGTAAAAGGAATGTTGGTCTCTCAGCAGATATTCACTGGGGGCTATTTGTTCTGGGAGTAATATGTGGTAAAATGAAGATAGAATCAGTTGTGAGGAATGCCATACGAGGATGCTAGATATTTAATAAGCTTATCTTCAGTAAGATATGGTAGAAATTTTGTTAGACCTCATGGCAAGAGTCCCTCCTAAAGATTTGACTTAACTTACACTCAGCCAAAATACCCATAACATTACACCCCATAACCATTATTTCTTCGCTGTTGCTGGGTCAACAATCCCACAGTGAGTATCCCTACATTATAAGGTTGGCTAAAGCTCAAGAAGGCAGCTTAAAGACAAGTAGGAATGGGCAACAAGTGCTGGCCTTGCCAACAATACCCACAGCTCATGGATTATTTTGCAAAAGCAGAAATTTGCAGGGCAATGAAGAAAGGGCAAATAAATGAGACTAATTGGATTGTTCTTTCAGAGTGATGACATTGACAATTAGCAGAATGCCTCATTCTGGTTTAATGATTTAGATTGAAAATTTCCAAGTACACATGCTAGTGAACAGTAAACTGTGGGCAGTTCCATTCACCCCCAGGGCTTTGCAATGCAAGACAACCATTTGAGCATGACCCAGGGAACATCCAAGGACAAGACTCCAGATGAAGAAATCAGAGGTATAAAGGGTGAAGGGATATGGAGAAAACATGAACAACAAACATTTGTCTGTTTTATTGGCTAAATTTCTACAGTACAATGCTATAAAGAAACATTACGCCTTTAAGAATAGTGCAGAGTAGTGAACATATCTGCATAAACATAAAGCACAAAGGACATAAAAATAACAAATTAGTGCCACATTGCTAAAACAGATCATCAATACCTCATCAATGGTAGCACTAAGTGTGGTTGTAAAATTCCATTATTATTTATTGCGTGTATTTTTAGACTCATGTTGTGCTTTTTATGGTTGCAACTTTGAAGTTCATTCTTATTGGTCAGCTTGCTATGTTAGACTAACCCTGCAGTTAAATTGGGTTACAAGGATAAATGTATTGAATAAATCCAAATATCAGAGAGCTGTTACGAGCTAAAGTGAGAAATCTGAGGAACCATTTTACGATATTTACTTAAAGTGCAAAGGCAAGCAAGAATGCAATCAGGAGCAATGTTTGCAAATTGATGAAATGCCTTACATTGTTGGTCTGAAGTTATTTGCATTCATTTAGTGAGCCTGTTTCTGAAATGAACCCGATTCCCAAATCAACAGAAGGCATAAACATCAACTTGAATTCTCATACAGTATAGGCCTGCAACATAAATACAAAAAGATGTTTGCCTTTTCCTCCCAGAATCGACTCAGCCTTGGAAGATTACATCTAAACTGTTATACAGTATGCAAATAACAAAACAAAACTTGACAAATTTTGCCAGGGAGCTACTCTTCAAAATGGACCAAAGGCAATTTTGTTATTTAATTGCTTGTTTACTGATTCCTTTGTGGCCTCACCCCTTCTGATATCAAAACCCTTTGAATTCACCTCATTTTGGCCTGTTGTGAATTCTGAATTTGAATGAGTTCATGCCCATACCTTCAGTTATCTGGGCTACAAACTCAGGAATTGGCTTGCTACACCTTTCCACCTCATCTGCAGCTCAATTTCCTCCTTAAAAACCTTTCTCTAATCAGGTTACCTATTTGCCTCGGTGTCATATTTTGTTTAATAAATAAATATAAATTGTTGCAGTTATTCAAAAGACCATGAATCTTTTGGGAAATATTCAGTGGGGAAATGGAAACCTTAATCAGTACTTCAAGCTACAATAAAAGGATAAGTAACAATAACATTGGTTTGATCAATGTTCAGGGGTCACGATAATTTGGAACAATGAACAAAATTTAAAGTCATTTTGTGAGCGGGATCAGCAAGTGAGTGCGTGGTATTTGGGTGAGTAAGTGGGTAGATGAATGGTCAGGCAAGTAGGTAGGTCAGTGAGTGAGTGAATGAATGTGTGGGTAAGTGAATGGTTCAGCAGGTAGGTGACTGGGCAGGTTGGTAAGTAAGTGGATGTGAGTGTGTGAGGGGGCTAGTGAGCGAGTGGATGGCCAGGCAAATGAGTGTCAGAATGGACAGGTGGGTGAGTGGATGGGCAGACAAGTTAGTGGCGGGTGGGTGAGTGAGTGAATATATGGATAAATTGGTGGAGGACCAGTGAATTGAGTCAGGTCCAGAGGGGAATCAAATCTCTTGGGGTGGGTGGATAGTCAGGTCAGGATAGCGGATTAGGGTGTTCAGGTTGGGTAATAGTCTAAGTCTTCAATTCTAGCATCACTGTTAAAAAACACTCACGGGTAGTGAGTATCAGCAGACTGGAAGCTTAAATGTCATGATGATAACAATGCATGTGTGCCCATCAGGGCTTCTACTAACGTGACCAGCATCTAAATTTCTGTGCAATCCAGCTCCCAAAATTGGCAGAAGTGGCCTAATGTTGTCAACTGGCTGGTGTTCAGAATCTAAAACTTTTGCAAAAGACATTCTTGTGATCCATCAGGAATTTTGTGTTTCATAAGATTTGAGAATAAAGAATAAAATACTTTTTTTTTAGGCTACAGAGACCAGAACAAATTTCTAAAATGAAATAAGCATTGTCAACACTCAGACCAGCACTGCCGCATGATTGCACATGTAATTGAACTCTGCAGAAAAAAGACTTCTTCTGACTTAAGGAAAGGTTGAAGCAAAGGCACCTTATTCGATGAGAGAATGATACTGAACTGGGATAATAATCAATTTGACATATTTGTTTGAATATCTGCATTTTTCTTTAGATGGATCTGTACAGTGTGTGCAGATTTAAAGTAGAATTGTCCTGTTGTAACTACCATTAACTACAGTATCATATATTTTATGATATCTTACTCATTACTCTATCATAAATCCAAAATGAATTAAAATATGTACATAGCATATATAAAGGGTATATGTATATATACACATTAGCAAGGATTAACAATCTCAAACTCAATTCCTCAAGAACACACAAACGGAGAATAATATTCTAGAAAGGGACAGAGAATAAGCAGCACATGATCAGTGAAGGAGAGTGACAGCGAAAGCGAAACTCACACTGCTAACTGACACAGCAGTGAACCTGCGCAGTTACTGCCTTGCTGTTTGAATTCATGTAACTCTGGACATTGGAGTGCATCTAGAAAAACTTAATCAGCGAAATTCCAAACTGACCTTGGAGGAACCTGTGTGGGAGAGCTCACAGCACAGGAATAGATAAGTGACTGGCATTTAAGTGTCACCTTCCTGTAAATCTACAATAGTGAGTAAAGTGGGTTCTTTTTGATTAAATGATTTATTGAGATCTGCTTCTTGATTACATTTTAAAAACATAAGCCATAAGTATTAAGCTAGCCAGGACCAGTGTGTTTTTAAGAGCAATAAAACAATGCTATTTTCTGGATATGCAGACTGTGAAGGAGCAAAGATGGCCTCTAATAGAGTGATATGCTCATCTTGTTTGGATGTGGGAGATTAGGGAGAGTTTACATATTACTGAGGATTATGTCTGCAGGAAATGTCTTTGGTTGTGAATCCTATCATGTCGAATGGACTGGTTGGAGAGACAGTTAGAGGCAATGAGGAATTTGCAAGAGCAAGGGGGTGTGATGGATGGCAGATATACAAAGGGAGAAAAGTTGCAGATACAGTTTCCACACTGTAATCTAATCTAATCAAATCAGTCAGATGGGTTAACTCCAGGAAAGCTAGGAGAGGGAGGCAGATAGTACAGGAGTCTCCTGTGGCTATCTCCATTTCAAACAAGTATGCAGCTTTGGAAAATGATGGACTCTCAGGGGAATGCAACATGAACAGCTAAGTTTCTGGTATCAAGACAGGCTGTAACGTAATGAGAGGAATGTCGGCTTCCAAACGATCGATTCTGTTAAGGGGCTCTCTAGTCAGTGGGACAGACAGATGTTTCGGCAGCCGGCAGCAAAAAATCAGAATGGTGTGTTGCCTCCCTTGCGGCAAGATCAAGGATGTCTCAGAGAGGGTGCATAATGTACTCAAAGGGGAGAAGATCAACAGGAAACCATTGTACACTTTGGAACCATAGGAAGGGAAAAGGATGAGATTCTGAAGGCAGAATATAGAAAGTTAGGCAAGAATTTAAAAAGGAGGTCCTCGAGTGTAGTAATATCTGGATTACTCCCGATGTTACGAGTGAGTGAGGGTAAGAATAGGAGGATAGAGCAGATGCATGTGTGGCTGAGGAGCTGGTGCATGGGAGAAGGGTTCACTTTTCTGGATTATTGGAATCTCTTCTGGGCTAGAAGTTACCTGAATTGGAAGGGGACTAATCTAGTGGCAGAGAGATGTATTAGAGCTGCACAGGACGATTTAAATTGGTTATGGGTGGGGAGTGCCCCAGGGAGTTAGTGAGGAAAGAGATCAATCTGAGACTGGTTCAGTTGGGTAAAAAAGCAAGTCGAACAGTCAGGGCAGGCAGGGTCAAAGCAGAGAACAAGTAAAGGGCCTAACAGGGAATGCAGATGACATCAGGGCATGGTTAGGAACATGAGAATTAGGATATCATAGCAATTACAGAAATATCATTCAGGGATGGATAGGATTGGCAGCTTAATGTTCCACGATACAAATGCTATAGGAAGGACAGAAAGGTGGGGCAAGAGATTACGAGGAGTGACGTTTTTGATAAAGGATAGCATTACAGCTGTCCTGAGGGAGAATATTCCTGGGAATACATACGGGGAAGTTATTTGGGTGGAACTAAGAAATAAGAAAGCGATGATCACCTTATGGGGATTGTATTATAAACCCCTTAATAGTCATCAGGAAATTGAGAAACAAATTTGAAAGGCAATTTCAGTTAGCTGTAAGAATAATAGGGTATTTATGGTTGGGGTTTTAACTTTCCAAACATAGACTGGGACTGCCATAGTGTTAAGATGTGTTAGGGGCGGCACGGTGGCTCAGTGGTTAGCACTGATGCCTCACAGCACTGAAGTCCCAGGTTCGATTCCAGCCCCAGCGACTGTCTGTGAGGAGTTTGCACATTCTCCCCGCGTCTGCGTGGGTTTCCTCCGGGTGCTCCGGTTTCCTCCCACAATCCAAAGATGTGCTGGTCAGGTCAATTGGCCATGTTAGGTACATTAGTCAGAGGGAAATGGGTCTGGGTGTGTTACTCTTCGGAGGGTCGGTGTGGACTTGTTGGGCCAAAGGGCCTGTTTCCACGCTGTAGGGAATCTGATAAGATGGAGAGGAATTTGTTAAGTGGGTCCAAGAAAATGTTTTGATTCAATATGCGAATTTACTGACTAGAGAAGGTGCAAAATGTGACCTACTCTTGGAAAAAAAGGCAAGGCAGGTGACTGAGGTGCCAGTGATGGAAAAAGATAGACCAGATCCAAAAGTTGAAGTTCTAAATTGGAGGAAGGCTAATTTTGATGGTATTAGGCAAAAACTTTTAAAAGCTGATTGGGGGCAAATTTTCACAGGTGAAGGGATGGCGAGAAAATGGGAAGCCTTCAGAAATGAGATAATGAGAGTCCAAATACAGTATATTTCTGTTAGATTAGATTAGATTAGATTAGATTACATTACATTACATTACAGTGTGGAAACAGGCCCTTCGGCCCAACAAGTCCACACTGACCCGCCGAAGCGTATCCCACCCATACCCCTACATTTACCCCTTACCTAACACTACGGGCAATTTAGCATGGCCAATTCACCTGACCTGCACATCTTTGGACTGTGGGAGGAAAAAGGAAAAGCTGGTAGGTGTAGGGAATGCTGGATGACATGATAAATTGAGGTGTTGGTTAAGAAAAAGAAGGAAGCATATGTCAAGTGTAGACAGGAGAGATCGAGTGAATCCTTAGAGTATAAAAGCAGTAGGAATATACTTAATAGGGAAATCAGGCGGGCAAAAAGGAAACATGAGATAGCTTTGGGAAATAGAAGGAGAATAGATCAGCAAAGGCTGTCTCCGTGTGGAGCCGCAGGAGCTGAGAGAGGTACTAAATGGGTATTTTGTTTCAGTGTTTACTGTGGAGTAGGACATAAAAGATATAAAATGTGGGGTAATACATTGAAAGATCTGGAAAGATTCCATATTACAGAGGAGAAGGAGCTGGATGTCTTGAAATGTATAAAAGTGGATGAATCACACGAACTTATACATTTAATGGTAAGGTCCTAAGGAGGGTTGCTGAACAAAGAGATCTTGGAGTGCAGGTTCATTGCTCCTTGAAAGTGGAGTCACAGGTAGACAGGATAGTGAAGAAGGTGTTTGGTGTGCTTTCATTTACTGGTCAGAGTACTGAGCACAGGAGTTGTGAGGTCTTGCTACGGCTGTACAGGTTATTGGTTCTCCTTCCAATTCTGGTCTCCTTCCAATTGGAAGGATGTTGTGAAACTTGAAAGGGTTCGGAAAAGATTTACAAGGATGTTGCCAGGGTTGGAGGATCTGAGCTACAGGGAGAGCTTGAATAGGCTGGGGCTGTTTTCCCTTGAGCGTCGGAGGCTGAGGGGTGACCTTATAGAGGTTTATAAAATTATGAGGGGCATGGATAGGGCAGATAGACAAGGTCTTTTCCCTGGTGTGGGGGTGTCCCGAAGTAGAGAGCTTGGGTTTATGATGAGAAGGGAAAGATGTAAAAGGGATCTAAGGAGCAACTTTTTTCACGCAGAGTGTGGTGCGTATTTGGAATGGGCTGCCAGAGGTAGTGGTGAAGGCTAGGACAATTGCAATATTTAAAAGACATCTGGATGGGTATATGAAGAAAGAGTTTGGAGGGATATGGTGTAGGCCAGATCAGGTATGGATGTCAGTTTCCTTCCCTGAAGGACATTAATGAACCAGATGGGTTTTTCCGACAATCAATTCATGGTCATCATTAGATTCTGAATTCCAGATATTCATTGAATTCAAATTCCACCATCTGCCAGGGAGGGATTCAAACCCGGATCCTCAGAACGTTATCTGGATCTCTGGATTTAGAGGCCAGTGATAACACCACAAGGCCAAAAGTCCAGTAACAGCTGTTGGCACCAGGTCAAGGCTAAGGAGAGAATGCAATCTAACATTAATGCTGGGCAATTGTGGCATCAGTAAAGTTCAAAGCTGGCCAAAAGTCTAATAGATAACAAGATAAGTGATGCAAGTCAAATGAGCTGCAAATCCTGCAAGGAGATAAGCCAGGTATGCCACACTCATTTGCCTCGTGTGATCCTCAACATGCCTACTGCATCCACTCTGTAATATCCACACTCCAGTCCAGTCTTTGTTTCTCATC
This sequence comes from Chiloscyllium plagiosum, assembly GCF_004010195.1. Lineage (NCBI taxonomy): Eukaryota > Metazoa > Chordata > Chondrichthyes > Orectolobiformes > Hemiscylliidae > Chiloscyllium > Chiloscyllium plagiosum. The sequence goes on from NC_057712.1 coordinate 48,549,026, forward strand.
CCCTCTATTTTGCTCTCCAAAAGAGCTCTCTACTATTTTTCAGCTCTGATCAAGTATCAAAAACACTCACATTTTATTTGTTTTTCCTCAAGTAATTAAGGTAATAGAGTTGCAGTCAGTTTCTATCATCCTCAAGTGAACAGAAGACCGAAGAGCCTCACTACATAGAAACAATGCTTTCCTGTTTTTTTAGCTGCAACTTGATTCTCAAGCAGAACTTCTGGGCAGCTGAAACTCTCCTCAGCAGGTAATCACATGTGTTCAAGCACTTTGACATGATAATTACCAGGAAGATATCCACGAATTGTCAAAATGTCTTTGCACTCTTCTCGGATCTGTTCGGTGTTCAGTGTCTCAGTCATACAATCATAGAGATATACAGCACGGAAACAGACTCTTCGGTCCAACCCGTCCATGCCAACCAGATATACCAACCCAATCTAGTCCCAACCTGCCAGCACCTGGCCCATGTCCCTCCAACCCTTCCTATTCATATACCCATCCACATGCCTTTTAAATGTTGCAATTGGACTAGTCTCCACTTCCTTTGGCAATTCATTTCATACACATACCACCCTCTGCGTGAAATAATTGACCCTTAGGTCCCATTTATATATTTCCCCTTTCACCCTAAATATATGCCCTCTAGTTCTGGACTCCCCCACTCCAGGAAAAAGACCTTGTCTATTTACCATATCCATGCCTCTCATGATTTTATAAACCTCTATAGGGTCACACTTTAGCCTCTGACACTCCAGGGACAAAGGCTCCAGCCTATTCAACCTCTCCGACAGGAGACCAGAATTGCACATAATATTTCAAAAGTGGCCTAACCAATATTCTGTACAGCCACAGCATGACCTCCCAACTCCTGTACACAATACTCTAACCAATAAAAGAAAGCATAGAAACCACCTTCTTCACTATCTTATCTACCTGCGATTCTAGTTTCAAGGAGCTATGAACCTGCACGCCAAAGTCTCTTTGTTCAGCAATCCTCCCTCGGACATTACCATGAAATGTATAAATCCTGCTAAGATTTGCTTTCCCAAAATGCAGCACCTCACATTTATCAAAATTAAACTCCATCTGCCACTCCTCAGCACATTGGCCCATCTGGTCAAGATCCCATTGTAATCTGAGGTAACCTTCTTCGCTGTCCACTACACCTCCAGTTTTGCTGTCATATGCAAACTTACTAACCATACCTCTTAATCTGACATCCAACTCATTTATATAAATGACGAAAAGTAGTAGACCCAGTGGCACTCCACTGGTCACAGGCCTCCAGTCTCCACAACCCTCAGCACCACCCTCTGTCTTCTACCTTTGAGCCAGTTTAGTATCCAAATGGATAGTTCTTCCTATATTCCATGAGATCGAACCTTGCCAATCAGTGTCCCATCAAAAACCTTGTTGAATGCCTTACTGAAGTCCACATAGATCACATTTAATGCTCTGCCCTCATCAATCCTTCAAAAAACTCAATCAAGTTTGCGAGGCATGATTTCCTATGCACAAACTTTGAGCCAGTTTAGTATCCAAATGGCTAGTTCTCCCTATATTCCATGAGATCGAACCTTGCCAATCAGTGTCCCATCAAAAACCTTGTCGAATGCCTTACTGAAGTCCACATAGATCACATTTAATGCTCTGCCCTCATCAATCCTTCAAAAAACTCAATCAAGTTTGCGAGGCATGATTTCCTATGCACAAAACCATGTTAACTATGTTTCCAAATACATGTACATCCTGGCCCACAGAATTCCCTCCAATAACTTGCCCACCACCGACGTCAGGCTCACCGATCTATAGTTCCTGTCTTGTTCTTACCAGCTTTCTTAAATAGTGGCACCATGTTAGATGAACCTCTAGTCTTCCAGCACCTCACCTTGATGATACAAATGTCTCAGCATGGGGCCCATCAATCACTTCCCTAGCTTCCCACAGAGTTCTAGGGTATACCTGATCAGTTCCTAGAGATTTATCCACTTTTATGCATTTCAAGACATCCTGCACTTACTTCTCTGTGATATGGATATTTTTTCAAGATCGCACCATCTATTTCATTGCATTCTATATCTTCCATGTCCTTTTCCACAGTAAACATTGATGAAAAAAACTCATTTAGTATCTCCCCCATCTCCTGCGGCTCTATACAAAGGCCACCTTGTTGACATTTGAGGGGCTCTATTCTCTCCCGAGTTACCCTTTTGTCCTTAACATATTTGTAAAAACTCTTTGGATTCTCCTTAGCTCTATTTGCCAAAGCTATCTCATGTCCCGTTTTTGCCCTCCTGATTTCCCTCTTATGTATATTCCTACTGTCTTTATACTCTAAGAATTCACTTGATCTATCTTGTCTATACCTGGCATATGCTTCCTTCTTTTTCTTAACCAACACCTCAACTTCTCTCGTCATCCAGCATTCCCTACACCTACCAGCCTTATCTTTCACCGTAACAGGAATGCACTGTCTCTGGACTCTTGTTACCTCATTTCTGAAGTCTTCCCATTTTCCAGCCATCCCTTTGCCTGCGAACATCTGCCCCCAGTCAGCTTTTGAAACTTCTTGCTTAATATCGTCAAAATTAGCATTCCTCCAATTTAGAACTTCACCTTTTAGGTCTGGTCTACCCTTTTCCATCATTATTTTAAAACTAATAGAATTATGGTCACTGGACCCAAAGTGCTCCCCCACTGACATCTCATTCACCTGCCCTGCCTTTTTCACCAAGAGACAATCAAATTTTTCACCTTTTCTAGTATGTCTATCCACATACTGAATCATAAAAGTTTCTTGTACACATTTAACAAATTCCTCTCCATCTAACTCATAACACTAGGGCAGTCCCAGTCTATGTTTGGAAAGTTAAAATCCCCGACCATAACCACCTTATTATTCTTACAGATAACTGAGATCTCCTTACAAATTTGGTTCCCAATTTCTAACTGACTATAAGGGGTCTATAATACAATCCCAATAAGGTGATCATTGTTTTCCTATTTCTCAGTTCAAGCCAAATAACTTCCCTGGATGCACTTCTGGGAATATTCTCCCTCAGTACAGCTGTAATGCTATCCCTTTTCAAAAACGTCACTTCCCCCTACCCCTTGTCTCCCTTTCTGTCCTTCCTGTAGCATTTGTATTCTGGAACATTAAGCTGCCAGTCCTGCCCATTCCTGAGCAATGTTTCTGTAATTGCTATGATATCCCAGTCCCATGTTCCTAACCATGCCCTGAGTTCATCTGCCTTCCCTGTTAGTCCCCTTGCATTGAAATAAATTCAGTTTAATTTATCAGTCCTACCTTATTCTCTGTTTTGTCCCTGCCTGCCCTGACTGTTTGACTCACCCTTGTTCTCAATTGTACCAGTCTCAGATTGATCTCTTTCCTCGCTATCTCCCTGGGTCGCACCCCTACACCTTACTAGTTTAAATCCTCCCAAGCAGCAATAGCAAATCTCCCTGTCAGTATATTAGTCCCCTTCCAATTTAGGTGCAATCTGCCCTTCTTGTACAGGTCACTTCTACCCCAAAAAAGATTCCAATGATCCAAAAATGGGAATCCTTCTCCCATACACCAGCTCCTCAGCCATGCATTCATCTCTTCTATCTTCCTATTCCTACCCTCACTAGCTCACAGCATCGGGAGTAATCCAGATATTATTACACTCAAAGATCTCCATTTTAAGTTCCAACCTAACTCTCATCCTTTTGCCTTCCTATGTGGTTGGTCCAATGTGTACAATGACCTCCTGCTGGGCCCTCTCCCCTTTGAGAACATTCTGCACCCTCTCTGAGACATCCTTAATCCTGGCACCAGGAAGACAACACACCATTCTGATATTTTTGCTGCTGGCCACAGAAATATCTTCAAAGTTTGTGAGAAGATTTGTAGCTCGGGTGCTCGTTGTTGTGGTTCTGTTTGCCGAGCTGGAAGTTTTTGTTGCAAACGTTTCGTCCCCTGGCTAGGCGACATCATCAGTGCTTGGGAGCCTCCTGCGAAGCACTTCTTTGATGTTTCCTCCGGTGTTTATAGTGGTCTGTCCCTGCCGCTTCCGGTTGTCAACTAGCCACGAAACGACACGACCAGCTATCCTTAGTAGCCCACACGCAGACAACAAGCAACATGAATTCGACTGGGACAACACTACTATCATAGGGCAAGCCAGACAGAGAACAGCCAGGGAATTCCTAGAGGCATGGCATTCATCCACAAACTCCATCAACAAACACATCGACCTGGACCCAATATACCAACCACTACAGCGGACAGCTGAAACTGACAACCGGAAGCGGCAGGGACAGACCACTATAAACACCGGAGGAAACATCAAAGAAGCGCTTCGCAGGAGGCTCCCAAGCACTGATGATGTCGCCTAGCCAGGGGACGAAACGTTTGCAACAAAACTTCCAGCTCGGCGAACAGAACCACAACAACAGAAATGTCTGCTTGTGCCTTGAATTAGAGAGTCCACTAACACAATCGATCTTTTGGAACCTGACATATCTCTCATTGCGTTCGAGCCAGTCCTGATACCAGAAACTTGACTGTTCGTGCTACAACTTCCTGAGAATCCATAACCCCCTACATTTTCCAAAACAGCAAACTTGTTTGAAGTGGGGATAGCCACAGAAGACTCCTCCCCTACCTGCCTACCTTTTTTACCCTTCCTGGAGTTAACCCATCTACCTGACTTTATCTGCAGCTTTTCTTCCTTCCTATAACTGCCATCCATCATACCCCTTGCTCTTTAACTTTCCTCATTGCCTCTAACTGTCTCCAAGAGGAGCTCTTCTTTGAACCAAATCTTCAAGAGCAAAGCACACAAGTGTTTATGAAGCTGTGTGTCACCCTCCTTTAGGATCTCTGCAAGAATCCCATCAAGATCAACAGCCTTGTTGGCTTTTAGGCTCTTTATGATATTTCGCACTTCGGTCACATTGGGAGGTTCGCCCATGTCACCTTGTATGAATATCTGGGATTTATTTGATGATTCCAAGTTAACATTGGTATTCTGGTTGAGGAGTTCTTGGAGATTCTCTCTTTATTTGTTGTTTATTGCTTTGTTGTCCTTGACTGGATTTTGATCATCTTTAGAGTGAAGGGAGTTTAGACCATGCTCGCCTTGGTGGTACTGAAGAAGCCTCTTGTGTCACTGACATCTGCCAACTGCTGGATTTCCAAGGTCGAATCAGTCTACCATATGTTTTTAAGCTCACCCTTACCCGCCTCTGGACATTTTTTCACTTTTTTTTCGGGTGGCATGGTGGCACAGTGGTTAGCATTGTTGCCTCACAGTGCCAGAGACCCGGGTTCAATTCCTGCCTCAGGCAACCATCTGTGTGAAGTTTGCACATTCTCCCTGTGTCTGTGTGGGTTTCCTATGGGTGCTCCAGTTTCCTCCCACAGTCCAAAAATGTGCAGGTTAGGTGAATTGGCTATGCTAAATTGCCTGTAGTGGTAGGTGAAGGGGTGAAATGTAGGGGAATGGATCTGGGTAGGTTGCGCTTTGGCGGGTCGGTGTGGTCTTGTTGGGCCAAAGGGCCTGTTTGCACACTGTAAGTAATCTAATCTAATCTAATCTAATCTTAGTTTAGACACAGGCCCATGTTTTGGCGTTGCAGTTAATGTCATTCCATCAGTCACAGAAGTGGGTGACACGGTGGCTCAGTGGTTAACCCTGCTGCCTCACAGCACCAGGGTCCCAGGTTTGATTCGATTCCAGCCTCGTGCGATTGTCTGTGTGGAGTTTGCACATACTGAGAATGGTTGATTTAAGGAGACTCGAATGTTTTCCAATGTGCTCTGGGTATTTCCAAGGTAGGTTATTTAGCAAGTGAGGCCTGTGGATGTTGCGTAGTGACCAGGTCATCAAGGCCTTAGATGTGGAATCTTCTGTAACTCCTTTTTCTGGGTAGTCTGATGGACATTGTGGAATGGATAAAATGATGTTCGATCCATTTGGGTTACCAGACCAAGATCTGAGCTGATCATAGGTCTGGTAGCATTCATGTCCTGGATCAATGGTGCTGGAAGAGCACAGCAATTCAGACAGCATCGAGGAGCTTCAGCAAAATCGACGTTTCGGGCAAAAGCCCTTCATTTTTATTCCTGATGAAGGGCTTTTGCCCGAAACATCGATTTTGCTGAAGCTCCTCGATGCTGCCTGAATTGCTGTGCTCTTCCAGCACCATTGATCCAGAATCTGGTTTCCAGCATCTGCAGTCATTGTTTTTACCTTAGCATTCATGTACTGACAGGCCCTGAATGAACACAATCAATGAAATGCCATTGTTTTGAATCTGAGTACCTCTAAGATGTTTTGAATTTGTTTTTCTGATGGAAGAGTGTGTTTATGATGGAGAAGTTGTATACAGTGCAATTTATAAGAAGAAGGATTCCATTGGAGCTTATATTGCCAATACATTTCCTTCCTATAGTGCCATTCCAAAGGTTGTTGACTCAACCAACCTAGGCATTAAAGTCTCCAAGAAGAAATATCTCGTCCTCCTTGAGATGCTTGACAACAGCGTATTAAAGGTGGCATAGAAAGCCATTCATTCTTCCAAGTAATTTATTGGTGTATAAGTGCTCATAACTGTAGCTAACTGGTTGTTGGTGAGCATCAGGAGGATGGTCAAGAGTCAGTCATTGATCCCCACAGAGGTTTAGAGAGGCAACTGATGAACTGGTTCTTAATTGCGAATCCAACACCCTGAATTCTGGTTCATTGGCAGCCTTCCTTTTCCAGAAGATGGTATAACTATCTTTCACCTTCTTCTGTTGTCTTTTGTCTTCAAGGTGGGTTTTGGAATGAGCTGCTAAATCGATTTGGCAATTCTTCATTCTTCTAGCTATGATCGCAGTTCTTCTGTCAGGTCAGTCAGTGTTAGTTAGGTCCATGAGGGTTCTTACATTCTAGACTCCAAACTTAATTATTCTTCACTTCTGACAACATATGGATGATTCCTCTGGATGCAGTAATCCAGTCAGGAATTTTGAGGCAGGCTATTTTTAGAACACAATTACCAGCCCCTTTCTCTACTGGGGTGAGCAGAGCAAATCCTAACAGGGCTGCTCTGTCGTGGATGCAGCTGCTAAAATGCTCTATCTGCCTTGCCTACAAGCAAGATGACTGAATGTGACACCCACTGCCGCTGCGTCACTTTGTGACAAAGGGCTTCCAGAACATCACAGTCCTGCTTCCTCTGCCACTAACTGATCACCAGAAAACTTTTGTCCGGGTTGTAAGTAGGACTGGTATCTCTTGGGAAGATGCACTTGTGTGACGCCTTTTAACATGGGGAGGTTGGTGCACAGACCACCACACACAGACCTTGGTGGATAAGGATCAAAGCTCAGTGGCATGGAGACCAAGATATCTAGCAGCCCTTCACTGTTGCAGGCTTCAATCACTTTTGCAACAGCTGTGATGCTCTAATTTGAGTTCAGATATCATCTTCCACCTGCTCTATATTGAGGTCTTCATGAATCATGCTTTGTCTTGAATATCCCCCTTAACATAACCATCATGGGTGACCCTGGCTCCAGACTGTTTAGTTCTTTGGTTTCTAGGGATGCACAAGCCTCTCCAGTACAATAAGATGGTGATCCTTGGAGAAGGTTCAACTTGTATCCCTTTCACAACCTGCCTTTCCATCTATTTTTGTGTCATCTGCAAACTTGGCGACAGTACATTCACTTCCTTCCTCAAAGTGATGAATATATATTGTAAATAGTTGCAGCCTCAGCACTGATCCTTGTGAAACCCTGCTGCTCATGGATCATCAACCTAATATTATCCCAATATTAACTGTCCATTAGCCAATTTTCTACTCACTCCAATATACGTCCAACACGTGGGCTCCCAGTTAATGTTTAAACTTTTGAGAGGTACTGTACCAAATGTCTTTTGGAAGTCCAAATCCAGCACATTTTCTGATTTGCCTCTATCCACTCTTGTTGAATTTTCTTAAAAATCTCTAATAAATTAGTCAAACATGATTTCCATTTCATGATGCCAAGCAGAGTCTGCTTGATTGGATTATGACTTTCCAAATGAGCTGCTATTACTTCATTCATAATTGACTCTAATACATTCCAACAATAGTTGTTAGTCAAATTAGTCTGCAGTTACCCTCTTTGTTGCCTTCCTCTTTGAATAGGGGTGCCACATTAGTAATTTTCCAATCCTTTGGTACTTCTCTAGAATCCAATGATTTTGTTCAGAAATTACAATTAATGCATTCGCTATCTCTGTAGCTACCTCATCTGACTATACATCATCTTAGCCTAGACCATCTCGCAGAACTGTCCACACTATTTCTTCTAAACAGTGTTTCTTACCAACCTTTCCATCTCTCCGGTCTCTCCAAAAGGTCAAATATCTCTGAATGTTGTGTTCCCAGTTTTGATCACCTTGTAACCATGTTTGTTTTCCTTGATCTGCACCATCGGCTTGTCTACCGTATTTCAAATGTTTAATGCATTAAGATACAAAGCCCTTAAGTGCATTTTTATTATTTAATTTCTCTACATTTCTATGATTTATTGGTACAATATAATATTCACACATCTGTCCCCTCCTTTTATTTTCTGGTAACAATAAAACCATTACTAATGATTTGACACAAACCAGCAATGCACCTTAAATTTGACATTTCATAAGAAAATAAAAATTTATTTCCATTCAATTTTGTGTAATTTATATTTAGATATAAATCCTGAGTCTGCCCATACTGCCAAACTGAATAAATGGCTAGAATTTGATGGAGTATGCTGGGTGCCACACTGTGCCACACTGTCTCCTCCCTGAGATCATGCATTGAAGACTGCCAGCTAGATATGCCCTCACACAGTTCATGATGTTCAGGGAGTGACCCTGAACTAATGACAGCACACTCTATGGGTAGATATGCACTTATACATCCAATAGGAAACATATGTTCTCTGTTCCTGCTCCTTTGTTGTACGCATTATGAACACCTGTGTAAACGGGTTGATACAGAGATAGATTTCATCCATGTGCACAGAATCAAACATGCCCAAGTTGCCTCCACAGCTCCGTATAAAAAGGCTTGAGATTTATTATAATAGGAAGACTTAGTAATGGAAACATGCAGTGCAAAGTATGTTATCTCTTTCAGCAAATAAAATTGACTCAGTAAGTAAAGCTGAGAAAAACCAATGCTTTAGAAAGAAACCAAGGCTTTAGTAAGAAACAATGGTAAGGAATGACAAACAGTTCACATTCTGGAATCATATTGAAGCAAAATGGCATTTATTTTCCTTCACATTTGAGCAAATTGTGGTAAAAATAGTTCCTGCAGCAGTAAGCAGCTGTGTTGAATCAAAGAAAATTGATATTCACTAAGTATTAATGTAAGGCGGACTCAAGTATGTCAATTAGATGTACACAAAGCCACACAGCAAGAGGTCTAGCAGTGAAGCACGTTACAGCATTAATGAGGCATATCACAGAGTAATAAACAGGGAGCTCATTGATGAGCTCCCATCTGGAGAAGGTGGCTGATGGAAAACAGATGGTATCTTCCTTTCAAACCTTGACAGGTATTTCCAAGAACTCAGAAATCACATCCTTCCTGATGACAAGGTGTGGGACTGGCATGGATAACAGGCCTATGTAAGCTGTCTCTGGTTGGTGCAGCTGCAAAGTTGAAATAAAAGAAGAAGAGTTAACAGACAGTGGAGTAAAGGGGCCCAATGGGAGCCCTGTTGTATGTAAAGCCATTCATAGCAAGAACAAAAAGAGGTCGTCATTAAAAAGTAACATTCAGTAAAGAAAATGTCAGTATTTAAGGAGCTAAAAATCAGAGAGGGAGATATAGAGATTTCTTATGGTGGGTAAAGTAAAGAACAAGAGAAAGCAAGGTTGGCCTGAGTGTAGTTGGATGATGGATGTTACAGGGGTTGAAGATGAGCTGCATTAGATGTGAAAGGATGGTGCAAGACAGACATTTGTGACATCCATGACACCAGATCTCCTAGCAATTTCCTCCTCACATCAGTTTTGAATGTGACAACATGAAACTGGAAATAAATAACACACTGTAGTACTGCTGGAGAATAGAGTTTAAAGATTTGTTTGAAAAATTTCAGACAGTATTATTATACAGAATAATCCTGAGGTTCACCATGCCTCGGACAAAGAGAAAAGCAGAGAAGGGGAGTCCTTCATGGTAACCTCAGTCAGTGCAGGAATTGAACCCATGCTGTTGGTGTTACTTTGCATTGTAAATCAGAATATAAGAAGACAAGTTTGAAGACAACAGGTTACAAACAGCTTTCAACATGTTAAAACAGTTTGAAATTAACAAGAATAAATAACTACTTTAAAAAGAAATAGGAGGAGAAATAGTGCTCTCTATCAGGAGATTCGGAGTTGTGCTAAACAGAACATAGCATTAAAAATCTTGGAGAAAACAATTTTTTAGATACAGAAATATTTCAAAATTAAACACGAAGTCTGAATTCAAAGAAATTAACATAATATTGTATTCAGTGGGCCAAACAGCAGGTACTAAGTGTCAGCAATCAGTGTTGTAGAACAGCAGAGCCTCACAGGCAAAGACAATGCCCAGGCTTGATAAAAGAATGTTACATTTGTAATATTGTCAATCACTCCAGATGATATGTAGAAACAGAACAAAATTGAGGTCTCCAAGAAAGGAAGAGGCTGCATGTGCAAATAAATCGATATGGCTGAGTAATATCATTAGAATACATGATCGTGGCATTTGTAGGAGAGAATTGTGATCCTACTAATTCAGGTTTCACAGAATATGTTTAGTGAATGGACAGCCTATCATTTGTAAGCTTCATGCAAGTGTGAGTGTCACTGTCCTATCCGACCAGATATCACTGCAGAAGAAACAAAAGCTGCAGCCTGACTATATGGCAGAGGTAGAATAACTGGTGAGAATGTAGGAGAGCTACAAGTTACACTGCAACATGAGAAGTGTAAGGGAATTTAAGTTATTTATATAGTAAGAAGCCAACACTCCTCTCATTTGAGTCTTCATTGTGTGTTTGGGTCTCAATATCCTCAAGGAGGGCAGAAAGAGTTCCATTATTTGCAAGTAAATAGCTGTTTAGCAGCAATTAGCTGTCAACCAATAGGTCAAAAGGCAACAAGCAGAAGATTTCAGTGGCTGCCTAGACTCATGTCAGAACTCAGAACAAAAAAACATTCCAACAAGGAGGAGAGATTGTAAGAAGATTTAAAGGCAGTAGGAGTGTACTTAAAGGGAAATTAGGAGGGCAAAATGGAGACATGAAATAGCTTTGGCAAATACGGTTAAGAAGAATCCAAAGGGTTTTTACAAATACATTAAGGACAAAAGGGTAACTAGGGAGAGAGTAGACCCCCTCAAAGTTCAGTAAGATGGCCTTTGTGTGGAGCTGCAGGAGATGGGGGAGATACTAAACAAGTATTTTGCATCAGTATTTACTGTGAAGAAGGACATGGAAGATCTAGAATGTGGAGAAATAGATGGTGAATCTTGAAAAGTGTCCATATTACAGAGGAGGAGGTGCTGGATGTATTGAAACGCATAAAAGTGGATAAATCCCCAGGACCAAATCCAGTGTACCCTAGAGCTCTGTGGGAAGCTAGGAACGTGATTGCTGGGCCCCTTGCTGAGATACATGTATTATCATAGTTATAGATGAGGTGCCGGAAGACTGGAGGTTGGCTAACTTGTTGCCACTATTTAAGAATGGTGATAAAGAAAAACCAGGGAACTATAGACCGGCGAGCCTGACATCAGTGGCAGGCAAGTTGTTGGAGAGAATCCTGAGGGAAAGGATTTACAAGTATTTAGAAAGGCAAGGACTGATTAGAGATAGTCAGCATGGCTAAGTGTGTGAGAAATTGTGTCTCATGAACTTGATTGATTTGTTTGAAGAAGTAACAAAGATGAGGGCAGAGCAATACATATGATCCATATGGACTTCAGAAAGGCATTCGACAATGGCAAGATATCATTCCTTTTTGGTTGCAAGGGTGTTAGGTGGTTTAGGTTTTTGCAATTATTCCTTTCTTTTTTGAAACTGAAAATTATAAAATGTACTTTAGTTTAAAAACTATGTACTATGGTTTTTAAAAAGGAGGCTCAAAGAGGCAGAAGCTGTCTTGCTCTAACATAAGGCAGATGGTGTTGACTTCAGTAAGGCATTCAACAAGGTTCCTGGTGGGAGACTGGTTGGCAAGGCTAGATCTCATGGAATACAGGGAGAACTAGCCATTTAGATACAGAACTGGCTCAAAGATAGAAGACAGAATGCAGTGGTGGAGGCTGGAGACCTATGATCAGTGGTGTATCACAAGGATCAGTGCTGGGTCCACTACTTCTCATCATTTGTATAAATGATTTGGATGTAAACATAGGAAATATAATTAGTAAGTTTGCAGATGACACCAAAATTGGAGGTGTAGTGGACAGCGAAGAATGTTACTTCAGAATACAGCGGGATCTTGATCAGATGGATCAACGAGCTGAAGAGTGGCAGATGGAGTTTAATTTAGATAATTTAATATACAATACATTAGTTAGGTCACTTTTGGCATATTGCATGCAATTCTGGTCACCTTCCTATTGGAAGGATGTTGTGAAACTTGAAAAGGTTCAGAAAAGATTTTCAAGGAGCTTGCCAGCATTAGAGGATCTGAGCTCGAGGGAGAGGCTGAATAGGCTGGGGATGTTTTCCCTGGAGCATTGGAGGCTGAGGGGTGACCTTATAGAGGTTTATAAAATCATGAGGTGCATGGATAGGATAAATGGACAAATTTTTTTCCCTGGTGTGATGGAGTCTGGAACTAGAGGCTATAGGTTTAGAGTGAGAGGGGAGAGATGTAAGAGGACGTAAGAGGCAACCTTTTCACTCAGAGTGTGATGCATATATGGAATGAGTTGCCAGAAGGAGTGGTGGAGGTTGGTTAAATTACAGCATTTAAGAGGCATCTGGATGGTACATGAATAGGAAGGGTTTAGAGGGATATGGGGTGTAGATCAGAGTAGTGCTGGAAAAGCACAGCAGGTCAGGCAGCATCCGAGGAGCAAGAAAATCTATGTTTCGGGCATCTGCAGTCCTCACTTTTGCCTTAGCGGGATATGGGCCAAGTGCTGGGAAATGGGACTAGATTAGGTCAGGATATCTGCTCAACATGAACGAGTTGGACCAAAGGTATGTTTCCATGCTGTACATCTCTATGACACTAAGATTACCTATGATGGCATTAAAGAAATGCTTAACATGTCAAAGAAGAAACAGCGGCCAGCAAATTATTACAGGTTCACCCTCATTCAGCAAGAACAACAAGACAGTGTTATCATTCACCAGTACTGAAAATGTGTTGCTGGAAAAGCGCAGCAGGTCAGGCAGCATCCAAAGAGCAGGAGAATCGACGTTTCGGGAATGAGCCCTTCTTCAGGAATGCAGGAGAATCGACGTTTCGGGCATGGGCTCTTCTTCAGGAAGAAGGACTGAAGAAGGGCTCATTCCTGAAGAAGGGCTCATGCCCGAAACATCGATTCTCCTGCTCCTTGGATGCTACCTGACCTGCTGTGCTTTTCCAGCAACACATATTCAGCTCTGATCTCCAGCATCTGCAGTCCTCACTTTTCCTATCATTCACCAGTATTCGGTTTAAGGATGGCCAAATCAAAGGATCAGTGAATTGGCTGAGAGTACATACTTAGATCACCATTATCTTACCACAATCATTATAGATTTGCAAGAGTATGACAAAGGTCTAATTTTCCCAGATTCTCTTTGGAAAGTTTAGTGAAAAGGTTTATATGAGGAGACATATGCATTGCCAGGTGTAAATCCAGGCCTAAGGTAGCAGTGTGGGGAGAAAAATCCCACAAGAGAACAAAGATCTCATAACAAATTGTGAAAACTATAATTACACATAATTGTCTGGTCTGGGAAATATTACTACCATCACTGAAGACAGATCAAAAAACAAAACTTAGCAACAGTTGCCAGGAGAAACAAATAGTGAAAACAAGAATGTTCCAAATGAGCTGGAAACCTCTCCTGAGATTGTTCATCAGGCTATGCTGTTATTTGACCAAACTGATGCAGCAGAACAGTAAATAGCAGTGAGATAGATAGTGTTGAGTGAACAGCAATCTTCCAGTAACATGACTGAAGATATGCCAAAGTCCAGTTCCCTTGTCAAATGACCATACAGGGTTAATGAATTGAGCTTTTAATAACTCTGAGGAAGTTGGACTAATGTCCACAGATTCATGAAGAGCATGAAAAAGACAAAAACTGTCTGCTGTAAGCATCTAAGTCACTGCAATCACAAACAAAGAAAATGTGTCTGATCCAACAAGAAAGATATTGCTTAGTCCAAATATCCAGAATACTATGTAGAAGAAAGTATTTATATCAACAGAGCAGCTGTCTTCCATGATGGGCATTCAGGAGTTCATAGGTCCTTCAGAAAAGGTTATAACCAACTGTTGCATTCAGCAGGAACAATTTCATCTCTGAATGACATCCAAGAAATAAAAGACCATCTAATCAAGAAATGATTTAGAGAGAATCAAATCAAGATCAACAATCTTTAAGTCAAAGACTTATCAACGTTCAAAGTTGAAGGAATATATTCTAGAAATATTGTTAACCACAGACTAATGTTCTCTGTAAGATGTGCACATGTGCAATCATGCAGCAGCAAAGAAATCCCATACAGTTTACACTATCTCTGCCATATGACTTTGACTCTGGTTTAAAACTAATGCTCAGAAGTCCAAACTGCACATCAATTCTTAGAGGGGATATTGCTCCAAACTATTTGCATTTGTGAATTTAGAGATTAGTGGGAGCGATAGGGTTATAGAAAGGGTGAAATTATAAATGGATGCATAATTGTTAACTAAGTGAATAAAAGCATGAGAAGAGATGTTTTATAATGTTTCTGGTCGAGTTAATGTTGAGACGGATCGGAGAAGTGGTCAGTCTTGAATAAGATCCCTACAGAGTAATGTGACATATCTGACTGCTGACAGGTATAATTATGCCTAAATAGTTAATCTTAATTGTCCTTATTGTTATGATGCAGTAAACCATACTTTGTTATGTAAGACCATTAGCTCTCCTTGTTAAGACTGTATAACTGTTTACTGACAATGAGAGAGTGACACGACTCACTGGGATAGTGGACTGGAAATCAAGCCCTGCTGTTTCTAGAGTCATCACAAAAATTAAAGATCTTTTAAAAAGTACACAAAATTCCCCCACTTATCTTTCAGATCCAGTTTCAAACCAGTTTTCTGTACTTAACAAGAACGACTTATACACGGGATTGAAACCTGTTATACACGGGATTGAAACCTGTTATGTCTGCTGGCAGATTTGAGAATTGAGGAATTCAAAACTAGGCTCACCTCAAATTAAGGCAATGTTTCTGTGGAGTAGTGGTTTATTACAGTGACCTTGACATTTGAACAGCCCCCTGCTTGAAACCCAATCCAGACATCATCAAAGTTCGAAGGGATGTGACAGTATTGTCACTGGACTAGCAATCCTAAGAGCCAGGGGCAACAGAGGTTGAATCTCTTTATGGCAGAGGTAGAATTTGTGGGATTTGTAATGTAGTAATAGTGTCATTACCTTTGAGACAGTTGCTCCAAGTTAAAATCCTGCCTATTCTTGTGTAATAACATGATCGAAAAGATTGATTAAACTAATTAGAAATGAACATTAGTGGAAATAAACTATCCCTCCACAGCCACCAGTGATTATTATCAGAAGATGTGACATGTTAGCAGCACTGATAGCTGATTTTAAAAAAAACATTGATTGTATGTATTGTAGGCAACAGTTGACAAGTACACAACGAATAAAGAAATGGTTAAAAAAGGCTGATGTGACAGGGTGGCAGGAGGTATGGGAAAGCTTATGTGGACCATAAGCATTGAAATAAAACGACCTGATTTTATCCTGTATTTTTGATCTAATTCCAACATGAGAGATGGAGAAAGGAAGGAGCTTTTTTTGTCATAATTATGAGTCAGATATCACCTTGGTAACATCAGACAACACATAGCCGAATGCATTTTCTTCTTCGGTGACTTCAGGACATTGGGATTTTTTTTGCCTTCTTTGTAATTGTATGCAAATTGAACACAAACTGTACTTTAAGAGGGATACAGAATGGGCACCTTCTCACAAAGTCAAACACAAAAATGAATTAGCATTTTCTCCTCAATGTTTGTTCCATTACCTGCTGGTAAATTATTTTCTGAACTAATAGTTCCTTTTGACATTCAGACTGGAGCTCTGTGTGGTTCCTGGGAGCTAGTTTGCTTCTGGGAAACAAAGATTTTCATTTTTTGTTATCACAGAATTGTGATAGCGCAAAAAGAAGAAATTTTGCCCGTCATTGCTAGGAAGGCTCTCTAAATGAATATCTTACATAATGCCATTCCCCCATTTTCATCCCATCATCCTACACACTGTTACTTTTCAAATTAATATCCAATTTCCTTCTGAATGTCCAGATTGATCCTGCCTCTATCATAATCTCAGTTGCTACTTTTGTTCATTACTTTAAATCTATAAACCCTCATTCTCAATCTTTTCACAAACGAGAACGTATTTCCCTATTTAATCTGTCCAGGTCTCACGATATTGAGTATTTCAGTCAATTTTCCTCTCAACTTTCTCCAAAATAAACAATCACAATGTCATGGCATAACTTGAAATTTCTTAATTCTGGTTTCACCTTGAAAACGTTTTTTGCATTCTGCCCAATGCCTTTATACCCTTCCTAAAATTTAGCTGCCAGAATTGGATGCAATTGTCCAACTAATATTGCCCTCAAGTTCAATATAATCCCCTTACTTTGTATTCTTTGTCCCTATTATAAAGCTTAGAATACTGTACTAACTGTCAATCTGTACAGCCATCTTTAATGATTTATGCACATATATATTCAGGTCTCTCTGCTCCTGCACACACTTTAGAGTAGCATACTTTATTTTACACCATCTCTCCAAATTCTTTCTACCAAAATATATCACTTTGAAGTTATGCACATTGAATTTATCTGCCCACTCTACAAAATTGTCAATATTCTTTTGAAGTATCATCTTGGAGAAAGTGAGAACTGCAGCTGAAGGAGATCAGAGTCGAGAGTGTAGTGCTAGAAAAGCACAGCTGGTCAGGCAGCATCCAAGAGGCAGGAGAATTGACGTTTCGAGCAAAAGCCTTTCATCAGGAATGAGCCTTGTGGTTTGGGGCTGAGAGATAAATGGGAGGGGGTGGGGTTTGGGGCAAGGTAGCTGAGAAAGCAATACGTGGATGAAGGTGAGGGGGGAGTGATGGACGTGTCCGGAGGGTGGTGCCAAGTTGGAGGCTTGGGACCGGGATTATGTGGGCAGAGAGAAAATGAGGAAGCTGTTGAAATCCACACTTATCCCGTGTGGTTGCAGGGTCCCAATTTGGAATATGAGGCGTTCCTCCTCCAGGCATCGGGTGGTAACGGTTTGGTGGTGGAGAAGACCCAGGACCTGCATGTATTTGACGGAGTGGGCAGGGGAGTTGAAGTGTTCAGCCACAATGCAGTCAGGTTGGTGGGTGCGGGTGTCCAAGAGATGATCGCTGAAATATTTCGCAAGAAGGCGTCCTGTGTCCCCAATGTAGAGGAGACCACACTGGGTGCAATGGGTGTAATGGATGCAGTAGATGACATTGGTAAAGGTGCAGATAAATTTCTCACGGATGTGGAAGGATCCCTTGGAGCCTTGGACAGATGAGGGGAGTGGTGTGGGGCACAGTTTTTGCACTTGCTGCGGTGGCAGGGATGGGTGTGGGCTGCTGGGGGATGTGGACTTGACAAGGGAGTCGTGGAGGGAATGGTCTTTTCGGAACATTGATAGTGGTGGGGAGTGAAATATATCTCTGGTGGTGAGGTCTTTTTGGAAGTCATGGAAGTTGCAGAGGATGAGTAGGTGGTGGAGTGTATCATCTCCACAATCTTCCAAGCTTCATATCATTAACAAATTTTAGAATTGTCCCCTGTCCAAGATCAGGATCATTATTAAATATAAGCAAAGAACATCTGTTCCCTGGGAACCTACGCTACAAACTTTGCCTGAGCTCAAAAACATCCATTGACCATTACTTGCTGTTTCCTGTCACTCAACAGTTTTTCATCCGTGTTGTTAATGTCCCTTTATTTGTGAGTTCTAACTACAAGCTTGTTATATAACACTGCACAAAATGCCTTCTATAAATCCATGTACAATACCTTGTAAGATACCACGCTTTGCTTTCCTTATGGACTATAAACTGGAAAATGAAAGTTGGAAACTGCTTTATACCCAAAGGAACGAGGAGAGTGTTTTGTCACTTGAAGGTCAAATGGGATTGAAATATGTACAGTTCAGCTACACAAGTTACTTTTCAGAGCTGTGAGATGGATACTTTATAAGACACAATGGCACCAGTAGTCTCTGAATTAGTGAAAATCTGCTTCGCAAAGCATAAAAAGAGAGGTAAAAAAGTTAACGCTCTAAAAAGAGAGAGTTCTAATCGAAGACTGATACAGTTGAGAACAGAAGCGAGTCAGTCAAGGCAGGCAGCGATAAGGTAGGACTAATAAACTAAACTGCACTTATTTCAATGCAAGGGGCCTAACAGGGAAGACAGATGAACTCAGAGCATGGTTAGGAACATGGGACTGGGATATCATAGCAATTACAGAAACATGGCTCAGAGATGGGCAGGACTGGCAGCTTAATGTTCCAGGATACAAATGCTACGGGAAGGATAGAAAGGGAGGCAAGAGAGGAGTGGGAATGGTGTTTTTAATTCGGGATAGCATTACAGCTGTGCTGAGAGAGTATATTCCTGGAAATACATCCAGGGAAGTTATTTGAGTGGAACTGAGAAATAAGAAAGGGATGATCACCTTATCGGGATTGTATTATAGCCCTCGTAATAGTCAGAGGAAAATTGAGAAACAAATTTGTAAGGAGATCTCAGCTATCTATAAGAATAATAGGGTGAATATGACAGGGAATTTTAACTTTCCAAACATAGACTGGGACTGCCCGCGTGTTAAGGGCTTAGATGGAGAGGAATTTGTTAAATGTGTACAAGAAAATTTTACGATTCAGTGTGACAATTTTCTGATTCAGTCTGTGGATGTACCGACTAGAGAAGGTGCAAAACTTGACCTACTCTTGGGAAATAAGGCAGGGCAGGTGACTGATATATCACTTTGGGGCCAGCGACCATAATTCTATTAGATTTAAAATAATGATGGAAAAGGATAAATCAGATCTAAAAATTGAAGTTCTAAATTGGAGAAAGGCCAATTTTGACGGTATTAAGCAAGAACTTTCAAAAACTGATTGGGGGCAGATGTTCGCAGGTAAAGATATGGCTGGAAAATGGGAATCCTTCAGAAATATGATAACGAGAATCCAGAGAAAGTATATTCCTGTTAAGGTGAAAAGAAAGGCTGGTAGATATAGGGAATGCTGGATGACTAAAGAAATTGAGATTGATTTGGAGATGCCGGTATTGGACTGGGGTGTACAAAGTTAAAAATCACACAACACCAGGTTATAGTCCAACAGGTTTCCCCCATTTTTTCCGCTACCACCTGATGAAGGAGCGTCACTCCGAAAGCTAGTGTGCTTCCAATTAAACCTGTTCGACTATAACCTGTTATTGAGATTTTTAACTAAAGAAATTAAGGGTTTGGTTAAGAAAAAGAAGGAAGTATGTGTAATATATAGACAGGGTAGATCGAGTAAATCCTTAGAGTATAAAGGAAGTAGAGTATACTTGAGAGAGGAATCAGAAGGACAAAAAGGGACATGAGATAGCTTTGGCAAATAGAATTGAGGAGAATCCAAAGGACTTATACAAATATGTAAAGGACAAAAGGGTAACGAGGGAGAAAATAGGGCCCCTCAAAGATTAGCAAGGCAGCCTTTGTTGGAGGCGCAGAAAATGGGGGAAATACTAAACGAGTATTTTGCATCAGTAATTACTGTTGAAAAGGATATGGAAGATATAGACTGTAGGGAAATAGATGGTGACATCTTGCACTAGAGAGGAGGTAGTGCTGGATGTCCTGAAATGCATAGAGGTGGATGATCAGGTGTACCAAAGAACTCTGTGGGAAGCTAGAGAAGTGATTGCTGGGCCTCTTGCTGAGATATTTGTATCATCGATAGTCACAGGTGAGATGCCAGAAGACTGGAGATTGGCTAACGTGGTGCCACTGATTAAGAAGGGTGGTAAGGACAAGCCAGGGAGCCATAGACCAGTGAGCCTGATGTCGGTGGTGGCAAAGTTGTTGGAGGGAATCCTGAGGGACAGGATGTACATGTATTTGGAAAGGCAAGGACTGATTAGGGATAGTCAACATGGCTTTGTGCGTGGGAAATCATGTCTCACCAGCTTGATTGAGTTTTTTGAGGAAGTAACAAAGAGGATTGATGAGGGAAGAGTGGTGGAAGTGATCTAAATGAACTTCAGGAAGACGTTCGACAAGGTTCCCCATAGGAGATTGATTGGCAAGGTTAGATCTCATGGAATACAGGGAGAACTAGTCATTTGGATACAGAACTGGCTCAAAGTTGGACAACAGAGGGTGGTGGTGGAGGGTAGTTTTTCAGACTGGAGGCCTGTGACCAGTGGAGTGCCACAAGGATCGGTGCTGGGCCCTCTACTTCTTGTCATTTACATAAATAATTTGGATGCAAGCATAAGAGGTAGAGTTAGTAAGTTTGCAGTTGATACCAAAATTAGAGATGTAGTGGACAGTGAAGAGGGCTACCTCAGATTACAACAGGATCTTGACCAGATGGGCCAATGGGCTGACAAGTGGCAGATGGAGTTTAATTTTGATAAATACGAAGTCCTGCATTTTGGGAAAGCAAATCTTAGCAGGACATATACATTTAATGGTAAGTTCCTAGAGAGTGTTGCTGAACAAAGATCTTGAAGTGCAGGTTCATAGCTTCTTGAAAGTGGAGTCGCAGGTAGATAGGATAGTGAAGAAGACGTTTGATATGCTTTTCCTTATTGGTCAGAGTACTGAGTACAGGAATTGGGAGGTCACGTTGTGGTTGTACAGGACATTGGTTAGGTCACTGTTGGAATATTGCATGCAATTCTGGTCTCCTTCCTATCGGAAAGATTTTGTGGAACTTGAAAGGGTTCAGAAAAGATTTACATGGATGTTGCCGGGTTGGAGGATTTGAGCTATAGGGAGAGGCTGAACAGGCTGGGGCTGTTTTCCCTGGAGCGTCAGAGGCCTTATAGAGGTTTGCAAAATGATGAGGGGCATGGATAGGGTATATAGACAAAGTCTTTTCGCTGGGGTTGGGGAGTTTAGAACAAGAGGGCCTAGGTTTAGGGTGAGAGGGGAAAGATATAAGAGAGACCTAAGGGGCAACTTTTTCACATGGCGGGTGGTACCTGTATGAAATGAGCTGCCAGTGGAAGTGGTGGAAACTGGTACAATCGCAACATTTAAAAGGCATTTGGATGGGTATATGAATAGGAATGATTTCGAGGAATATGGGCTGGGTGCTGGCAGGGACTAGATTGAGTTGGGATATCTGGTCGGCATGGATGGGTTAGACGAAAAGTTTGTTTCCATGCTGTACATCTCTATGACTCTAAGAAATAATCTAGATTCATCTCGTCAGCTATTGCATGGAAGATCAACCATAGTTCTAAATACATTACGTCATAATTACTAAGAAACAAAGAACTGTGAGGAAGTCATCTCAACCTTGTAGTCTGGACTTTGAATTATATAAATTTTTCCCCTCCCTATATTTTCCATGCATAGTATTTGTGTCACATCATCTGTTTATTCTGCCTTCTATGGTGTGTGCATTTGGAGTTTTAAAAAGGAAAATAGCTTAAGTCACAAAGGAGTAAATTAGAAATCACACAACACCAGGCTATAGTCCAACAGGCTTATTTGGAAAAAACTAGCTTTCAGAGCGCTGCTCTTTCATCAGGTGATTGTGGACATGTGGATTATGACTCCACAACCACCTGATGAAGGAGCAGCACTCTGAAAGCTAGTTCTTCCAAATAAACCTGTTGGACCATAACCTTGCGTTGTATGATTTTTAACTTTGTATTCCCCAGTCCAACACTGGCGTCTCCAGATCAGGAGTAAATTAGCAATCCATTTTGAGACCCTTGTCAAAGAATAAGTTTATTTATAATAAATAGAGTTAGAGTTAATTTCCTGTCAATAGTGAAACCTGGCGTGAATTATTTTTGACCAGAGAAGCATCTGTCAGGGAAATTGATCACCTTGTGATTTGCTTAGGTAGTTACACATTTGTGATGTCTTGTATAACCATGGTTCCAATTATTTATAAACTCTTCCCAATTGAGTTGTGACAACATCATCAACACTACCCTTATGCTGTTTCCAGATGAAGAGCTTATGCTCAAAACGTCGATTCTCCTGCTCCTTGGATGTTGCCTATCTGGCTGTGCTTTTCCAGCACTACACTGTCGACTCATCAAAATTATCCTCTGTCTGTTAACTCATCTAAAAATTCCAACAATTTAGTTAAACATGTGTTTCCCTAAAGAAATGGGTCTCTAGTTAAACTGCATTTGTCTATATGACTATTAATTTTGTATCTAATTATTTTATTTGGAATCTGATTATAATTGACCATTTAGGGATTTGTATTTTTTTTAAACTTTCTTAAAACTGGCTATCTGACAAACAGAACTTTACCATGTGCCATGTGACTTTTTTAAAAAATTTACTCAAATAAAATGCACTTTCCTGGGCAATTCAACAAAGCACTCTTTGGTCCTGGCTTTGCTATGGGTTTTTGCAGTTTGCATGCTGGTCCACTCCTGTGGTCAAAGCAACTCTGGATTTCATCCTGCTCCACAAAGCCAAAGTTCCACATAGCCTTGGTTGCAAGACCAGTTTTAAGAGAGTGTGCACTTTAGAGGGTGCACTTTACAGCAACCATGCTCTGATGTTACACTAATCTTTTCTGTATGTTGGGATGAGTGAGACAAGCATAATGAGCAAGGCAGGAAAGTAAAATTGGGAACACTCCGATCAGCCATGATCATGTTGATAGATGGAGCAGAATCAAGATGCAAAATG
Organism: Chiloscyllium plagiosum; assembly: GCF_004010195.1. Lineage (NCBI taxonomy): Eukaryota > Metazoa > Chordata > Chondrichthyes > Orectolobiformes > Hemiscylliidae > Chiloscyllium > Chiloscyllium plagiosum. Next base: position 48,572,200 of record NC_057712.1, read on the forward strand.
GCCTCCTGCTCCTATTTCTTGTGACTGTGTGTTTGTGAGTTGGTCACTTAAGATGCTCCTTTCTGGGGGAGGAGAATGCAGGGATTCAAAAAGTTACATGATCACATGTATACAGCATCAATGGTATGTAATATCTTTGATGCAAAATGGAACACATTTGGTCACTCAAATTAGAACTTGTTTTCATTCAGGAGAGGAGTGTCAGTGTCTTACAAATGATGTAGAAAGGATTCACTATGCTAATAGTGGGGATGTGGGTCTTTAGTTATTTGGAATGGTTGGTGAATTTGGATTAGTTCTCTATTGAGGAGAGAATGGTAATGTGAGATATAATAGAAGTATTTAAAGCTAGAAGGAGATTTCACCAGTTGGATGAGACAACCACTTCAACTGGGCAGGGCCAAGCTTGTTATGACACGGGGTAAACCCCTCTGCTAATTAAAACCCGTCACACAGAGAAGCTCACCTCGTGCTGTAATCTGTTAAATTTCAAGAGGCAAAGAATGATCCCAGACATTACTATTTAAAGTAAACATTAAACTATTTTATTCTTTAAATCCAACAGAGAACATTAAAACAACAATTATTTACAACTCCTTTCTCTTAAATCTATCTTTTGCAGTATTGGCTTGATAAAACAAACCCCGATTAAGATTTACAAAAAAAAAATTACATTTCAAAAACCAACCAGCTATCGATTCTTTTTTGTAGATTTTCACTTACATTTTCCTGGGTTGTCTTTTCTTCAGTCTTCTGCTGCACAATGTTTCTTATGGACAGGTACCTTTCAGAGAGCTATTTGGCTGGCAGTCTGTACTTGTTGGTGCTCTTTGTAGTTCTCCTCCTAACTGTTCTAAATGTCCAGTTTTATACCACAAAACATCAGATCATTTCATTGGTTTGATTTCATTACAAACAGTAAAATTCAAATTTGATTGAATTTTGGTATCTGGGGTATAATTTAAACTAATTGGCCGAGTTTGAATTTGTTTTTGTTCCATGGCAATGCAATTCCAGCTATTTGTTTCAACCAAATGTTACATTTTTAAATTGTTCAGAACACTATGCCTTCAGTCAGTCCTTGCCAGCTTCCTCTCTCTCTTAAAGGTACAGTACATACCTACAACTTCATAACACTTTCCCCCTTAGAAAAAAATGAACCATCATAATGAAAAATGTTTTTTTTCTATTCTTTAATCACATTACCATGACATATATATGACTTTAATCTAAGTTCATATTAACGTCTTTCCACACATATATAACACTGAATAGGTACCAATTTCATCTATACTTTAGCAGTTAAATCTGCGATAATGTATCTGCAATTACATTCTAACGAACTGCAACATGTATGATTTATAAATTAAAAGTCTGTGACATAAGATTCCAATGAAATAGTCTCATGTTCTTGTCTTTAAAGCAATCCAAGAATGCAAGAGGATTGTGATTCATGTACAAAATCATATCTGACTCAGTGTTCAAGGCATACATACTAAAATGTTGCAAGGCCAGTACCAAACTCAATAGTTCTTTTCTGGTCATGGAGCATTTCCTCTGGTGGATGTTGAGTTTCTTTGAAAAGTAACCAACTGGCAGTTCAATCCCATCCTCATCTTCCTGTAGCAGTACAGCTCCAACCCCTATGTCACTAACATCGATGGCAAAGTTGAAGGGTTTCAAAACATTTCATGTTGCTAAGACTAGTGTGGTAGTTAATATTGCTTTTAAGTGGTTGAATGCCTCTTGGCATTGTTTTGTCCACTGAAACTTTGTGTTCTTGTTCAGCAAATCTGTTAATGATGCCACTACACTGCTGAAGTTTGGAACAAACTTTCAACAGAATCCACTTCGTCCCAAGAATCAAAGCACCTCTTTCTTTGAGGTTACTCATGGAAATTCTTCCATGGCCTTCGTTTTTGCATTCTGTGGAGTCAACCTTCCATGACTAATGTTACGTCCCCAGAACATCACCTCTGCTGTCACAAATTCAGTTTTGTTCAAGCTTATTACCAGTTTTGCTTCTCATAGTCATTCAAAGAGCTCTGCTGACTGTAACATGTGATATTTCCAGGACTGACTAAAGATCACTACATCGTCCAAATACACTGCACAGTTTGTTAACCCAACCACAACTCTGTTCATGATCTTTGGAATATGGCGGGTGCATTCTTTATTCCAAAGAGCATGAATTTGAATTGATATAGCCCATTTGGGGTTACAAGCACAGAAATTTCTTTCACCATCTCTGATAAAGGTACCTGCCAGTAACCAGTCAGTAAGTCCAACTTGGTGATGTAACTGGCTTGTCCAACTTTCTTGATACAGTCCTCCAATCTCAATATTGGATAGGAGTCCTATTTTGTAATGGTTTTGACATTCAGATAATCCACACAAAATTGTTGAGTCCTGTTAGGTTTGGGAACTAAGATAATCGGTGAATTCCACTCGCTCTGGCTTGGTTCGATGATGTTCTCATCAAGCATGGCCTCCATCTCCTTCTGGACCTGTGACTTTGAAAGGATGAAGCCGATAGGAGTGTTGTTTTATCAGAACAGTTTTCCCTACATCTACTTCATGTACAATAGCATTAGTCCTCCCCATCTGATTCCAACGTATGTCCTCATACTATAGTAACAAATGTTTCAACTGTGTTCTTTGCTCCTGAGACAAAGAGCTTACTAACCTATCCCACTCCTCAAGGACTTCTTCATTGTTTAATATTTTTTGAGACACATCAAAATCTGCACATCTGGATTGACCCATCACTCTGCGGAGCAGTAACTAACACCTGTTTGTCCAGTTCTTTCTCTCTAGTACAATACAGTTTCAACATTTTCACATGACATACCCGATGCAGTTTTTTTTCCTATCTGGCATCTTTACTAGATAGTTCAACAGACTCAACTTTTTCTCAATTTGATAGGGACCACTAAACCTGGCTTTGAAGAGATTTCCTATTACTGATTACAGTACTAACACGTCATCCCCTCTGGAAAACGTCAGTGACTCAGAATTTTTATCTGCCACCTTCTTCATTATATGCGGTGCCCTCTTCAGCTGTTGCTTAGCTAATATACCTACTCAATCTAATCTCCCCCTCACCTCTGATTCATAATCTAAATGTGAGATCTCCGAGTTTGGTCCTGTCAATTTCTCTTTAATTAATTTCAAATAACCTCTCACTTCATATCTGAAGCGAGTAAACTGAATAGATTTGTTTGGGGCATCTCTAATGGCAAACAATACGAGGGATACCTTTATCCCAATCATTTGGGCAATCCTGACAGTATACTCTCAACTTGGTCTTCAACGTCTAATGCCACCTTTCTAAAGCTCCCTGGGATTCAGGATGATATGCATTTGATTCAAATTGCTCTATACCTCAGCTATCCATGATCTCCTTAAACAGCCTTGCAGTAAAATTAGACACTTGGTCCAACTAAATCTCTCTAGATAGTCCATATTACGTGAAGAAAGCTATTAACTCCTCTACCACTCTTTTTGCCTTGATATTCCATAATGGAATTGCCTCCTGAAATCTGGTAAACACATCCATTATAGTCAAAAAGTACTGGTTCCCATGTTTAATTTTTGGGAGGGGACTTACACAATCAATTATAACCCATGTGAAAGTTCCTTCGAATGCAGGAAACAAAGGTGCTGTTTTTATTGCTGCCTGTGGCTTACTTACCATTTGGCATGTCTGACACGTACGGCAAAAGTTAACCTCATCCTTGTGCATTCCAGACCACAAAATGTTTTTGTACCTTAGCCTGAGACTTTCATACCCAGAGGTGATATCCTACAGGTATTTCATGTGCTACCCATAACACTTCCTGTATGCTACCGGCAACACAATCTGGTGCACTTCGGCCCATTTCTCCCCTGCAATAACCTGCCATGGCCTCTATTTTGGTCTTAAGATTCCACCTTTCATAAAATAACCCTCAGGAAAATTGTCTGACTACTTTTGGGAGTACACCTCCACATATTTTTTTTTGTCATCTTGTCTTTCTGTTGCAAGTCTATCAGCTTTTCAGGACTGAACACTTGTCTGACCCTTTGCCTGTTCAGGTTTTTCCAAACACCACTACGTCAAATAGGGTGTCCACTAAATGAGCCTCAGCTCTTTTGTCTTTCTCTTTAGTTTGGCTTTGTGCTGTGATTTATGATAGTGGGATCATTTTACTATACTGGGAAAATACCAGGATATTTTTCTTTTAACTACTCAGTTTCTTGGTCTTCCTTGGGCTTCTCCACAACAGGGGGTGTCACTCCCACCTTGAACCCTGCTAAATCATTCCCAAAAACAAACTATATTCCTGGAACTGACACTCTGTCAATCACTCCCACTATAACTTCCCTAGTCTTGTGTTGGCACTCCAACTTGACCTTAAAGGGGAAATGCTAAATTTCTGTCCATCTATCCCATAAATTACTCTCGGGTAACAGATCAGAAAGAGTGCAAATTCACTCAAATTTTACTATTAGAGACTGGTTAGACCTTGTAACTCTCAAAATTATAACTTTTTATCCTTCTCACCCTGTTCTTTCTGAGTAAACTTTACCCACAAAGATGAATTCTTGATAGAGATCAGGCACTAACTCCACTCCCAGCCCCTGCCTAGACTGTGTACTCTTCTGCAGTTTCTTGGTTTTTCTTGGGGTTTCCTCCTGTTCCTTGGATGCTGCCTGACCTGCTGTGCTTTACCAGCAACACATTTTCAGCTACTTTCTCTAATCCCACTGGCTTAGCATCTTTTACCACAGTACCTTTCTTAAACGACCAGCATTGTGACTTTCTGTGTCCTACTTTAGCACAGTGGAAACACCTGAGGACTTTCACCTCCTTTCCACCCTCTTGGGCTTCTTTTTTAACTGTGGCAAACACTTATCAGTGTTGTCTACTCTGTTTCATAGTGTAGGATCTCCCCTTCTCCCAACTTCTATCACTCACAGGACAAAATTCTGGGTGGAAACTTGTCTTATACACCAACATGTATTCGTCTGCTAACTTTGCTGCCCTTCTCACTTCCTGAAAGTTCTGTTCATCATGAATTTGTACCATCTCTGGAAATGAGTTTTTAAACTCCTCCACCAGAATAATTTCTTGTAGAGCTTCAACTGTCCTATCTATTTTCAAAGCACACATCCATCAATCAAAATGACTCTGTTTAATTCTTTCAAAGTCAACATAAGTCTGACCTGGTTCCTTCTTTATGTTTCTGAACTGCTGTCTATATGCTTCTGTTACCAATTCATAAGCACTTAAAATAGCCTGTTTGATCTCTTCATAATCTCTTGACCCCTCATCTGACAGTGCAGCACTATACCTCACTAGCTCTGCCTACCAGTTAGTCTGAACTAGCATTACCCTTAAATCCTCCAACCACCCCATCTGCCTAGCCAATTTTTCAAATGAAATAAAGAAGGCTTTGACATCTTTCTCATCAAAATATAGCAAAGTTTTGACATATTTGTATAGGATCTCCATCCTGTTAACTTGACTTTGCTGATTAAGTCTCAACTTCTCAAGTTCAAATTCCCTCTCTCTTTCTTCTCTCTCTCTTTGCTCAGTTAAGAACCTTCTCTCTATATATTTCCTCTCTCTCTTTCTTGTTCTCTATCCCTTTCTCTTTCTTCTCTTACTCTTTGTTTATCTTCTAACTCCATTTTCCTCAATTGTAATTTAAGTTTTTCTAACTCTAATATCCTTGGCTATTTCTCTGATTCACCTAAGCCTTTGCGTAATTCCCTTACAATTTCCACTTTACTTTTGTCCCTGGTTAAACTCATTTCCAATCACTTTGCTAATTCTAAGAGCTTTTTTCTTTTCTTTCTAAATGTTCTTGGCAAATCTGAGAATCATCTTAAAAAACCAGAACCTCTTTAGCAATTTTAAGAGATATTTCTCTCACTCTTAATTTAACCAACCACACATACCGAAATTAAATAAATTGTCTCACCTCTATTTTATTTAAAGACCAATGACACTAAATGGCAAGTGTTTAAATCTACTGGGTTTTTTGTACCCTAAATCTACTCAAATCTAGCCAAACTTCAGGCTGGATCTGTCTAAACCTGTTCAAATCCCGGCGATGAGCCCCCAAACTGTTACAATACGGGGTAAACCCCTCTGCTAACTTAAACCCGACATACAGATAAGCTCACCTCATGCCATAATCTGTTAAATTTAGAGTGGCAAAGTATTATCCCAGATGTCACTATTTAAAGTAAAAGCTAACAATTTTATTCTTTAAATCCAACAGAGAACATTAAAACAACTATTTACAACTTCTTTCTCTTAACCCTATCTTTCACAATTCTGGTCTGATAAAAAGATCCTGATTAATATTTACAAAAAAAAAACCATGTCAAAAACCAACCAGCCATTGATTCTTTTTTGAAGATTTTCCTCTGTATTTTCCTGGGTCGCCTTTTCTTTGGTCTTCTGCTGCACAACGTTTCTTATGGACAGATACCTTTCAGAGAGCTATTTGGCTGGCAGTCTGTACTTGTTGGTGTTCTTTGCAGTTCTCCTCCTTACTGTTCTAAATGTCTGGTTTTATACCCCAAAACATCAGATCATTTCATTGGTTTGATGTCATCACAAACAGTAACATTCGATGGGATTTTGGTATCTGGGGTATAATTTAAACTGATTGACCGAATTTGAATTTGTTTTTGTTCCTCGGCAATGCAACTCTAACTATTTGTTTGAACCAAATGTTACATTTTTAAATTGTTCAGCACACTCTATGCTTTCAGTCAGTCCTTGCCAGCTTCCTCTCTCTCAAAGGTACAGTATACATCTACACCTTCATAACAAGCTCTTGTCTACATTAGATCTAATGGTGGCTGCTGCCCACAGGAATCAGCTTACCCTGAGGCTAAATTATTGATTAAAGGCTGTTTGACACTTATTCACAAGATGATTACTAGGTAATCACTGAATAATTCTTCTTAAAGTTTCTCAGCAACAAATTCTTATATGAAACAATATTACAATTATCAATCTCAAACTGTAACTAAATAGATGGTAATAGTATCCCTTTAATTACTAGATTAGTTATGTTTAGCCTTTAGATTTCATTTATTTTATATTCAGGCTAAATACTTTCTTTTCAAAAAGGGTATTTTCAGTTCCATTTCAGAGATCTGTTAATACAAGCAGATTACAGTGATAAATTATGAGCAGGTTTAATTACAACAACCATATATTTTCAAGAATTTAATTGAATTAGTTTATACATTTAACTCTCTGATGTTATCATGTTCATACAAATAACTTGCTTCTGTTCCAATGTTAGTCTGCAAATTAATTGTTCGAAGCATGGAGAGCAAACTTCCATGCATGTCTGCTCATCTGCTGCTCAAACCATCATACAGAGTTTGCTGTTTCCACACATGTCTGGCCTTCTTCCTATTTTGCATCCTCTATACAGTTGAGGAAATTTTAAATTCTACGGCTGCATTTCAGCTAGTGCCAGAAGATGTATTCATTCAATTTCACGATGCTGCTGACTACACTGGTTCTCAATGGCTTACATCACTATTTTAAAATTCTCATCCATATATCTTTGAGGAGTTAATGATGTAATGGTAATATCACAGGGCAAATAATCCAGAGCTCCAGGCTCATGAAGCAAAATCTTCAAATGCTCTGAAAACGTAGGCATTGACGTGTCAGTTGGGAAAATATTGTGAGATGGGCAGAAATTAGATTCTCAACATCAAGGAAAAAGAAAGCTCTGATTTTGCAAACAAGTTTTAAAGAACAAGATGAGAATCTCAATAGTGAGTAACAAGAGGCCTATTTGTCTGCATTGTTGTGTATGAGCATACAATTAGTAACTAAATCTTGATTCATTGACATGGATTTTCCTTTTCACATTGGACAGAAGCAAAATGATGAAAATTCTGACATAAAAATCAGAGTGGGTATCTGGTGAGTCCAGTTTGTTGCTTGCTCCTCCAGCTTTACATCTTAGCATCAGCATCTCAGGGCACACTTCATGGGTAGTGACTGCTTGCACCGCACAGCTACAGACATTATCACCAGATTAGTATCACCCACTGTACCTCATGCCAACTCACTAACTATACAGGTCTCCATTTCAATGCTTCACTTTGCAACGCACCAGGACCATTCATTGTAATGCCTGAATACTTTGCACAGAGGATCAGATACACAACTCATTGATAATTCCAGGCTGCATCCCAGGACTCTTCTATTACTCTCTTAAATTTTCCTCTCTGGCTCCTACTTGAATGCTCACAACATCTCTGCCTCGACTTGCTTTTTGCACATTCCTTCCGCCACCTCCCCCTCAAGCCTTATAAACTCAAATAACTTCTGTCTTACCTTACCTATTAGCACAATCACAAAGCCAAACAGCTTGTCATGGTTCGGCAGCTATAATCAATCAAGGAAGTAGCATCAACCAAAGCCAAGGGCAGTAGTCATTATTCAGGCCAAAGGAGACAGCCTTCAGTCAGGGCATCCCAGAACAGTAATTCAAGGGCAGGTTCCGCAATCAGTTCAGTGGCTTGGAAATAGTCAATTGGTTGCTTCATGCAAGATGTGTGTATCTCTATCAAGTGAAGAGTGAATGGAGTATGTGCTTTTTTTTGTTCTGCCTGAGTGTATAAACTCATGTTGTGAGCAATTTGAGGCAAGTCAAAGGCAATTGAAGTAATCAGGCACTATCATTAAAGACATCTGTAATCATAGTCCCCTGCATGTGAAATGTAGTATCCAAATGTGTGGGATATAAACACTTGCCATATTGGTGGTCGTTACAGGTTGATTGTTGTTATTCCTGGAAGCAAAAGTAATCACAGGTGACCTTTAAAGTTTCATCGGCTGAACAACTCACAAAGACCCCCAAGACTTAACAGCTGAACAAGCCAGAGAGCTGATTTACTCTCACCTTAAACTGTAAGTATTCATCTATATTTATGCTATATGTAATGCTGAATTTTTTGGGTATGTGAGAGGTTGGGACAAGGTATCAGTAATCTTACACTGAATTTATGCAACACATATTGTGTTGCATTCATTGTAATAAGATCCTTATTTCAAAGGTCCATTCAAAGATATTCCATGACCCTCCTTGTCTGAATCCTCTTCGTCCAACTCTATGGAGGACTATCACAAATTATCATTTGTAAGTGATATGAATGCCATCTCCTCATATTACTGAGGACCTGGTCTCTTTCTGATATTCCACAACAAGCTTATGGGAACAACGACCAATGGATTCAGCTGCAGCAGAGGCCTTCATTACAAGGCTGCTGTCAAGTGAAAGTACAGAGAAATTGAGGATGAATAAATGCACCATCATTCTCAAAACTAGTAGCAATTTTCAGCAGCTGCCAAACATCCTCAACATGTTGCACTTGAGGTCCTGTCTGAATATTGAAGATGCACAGAAACTTCTCTGTGCTATTTCCTCCAGATAAGTGAGATGCAGTATTGCTGCAAACTGAGGATGTTCTGGAACACTGTAACTGAAGTGTGCTAGCTGCTGGAGCAGGAATTATGATCTAAAGGAGTCAGTGGCTATCATCTCCCAGTGGCTGTGAAGATAACAGCTGCACTAAACCTTTATTCAGTTGGCTGCTCCCAAGCATCAACTGAGGACCAGATTGTGATCTCTCAATCTGCAATCCACAAATGCAGAGACATGTTATATAGGGAATAAAGTGAGTTGCAAAGAATAGCATGAGAAAACTTGCTAGGGCTTTGGGAGAGAAACCTTTCAGGAAACCCACTAAAATTAATATTTTGCCAACGTCTTATAAAATTCAGCCAATGGGCTTGAACCCTCCATGGCAGGTGATGGAACTTGAATTGAGCAATAATCTGGAATTAAAGAGTTAGCCTTTGTTAATTGTTGTAAATAAACCTTCTTGTTAATTATTATCTTTTAGGAAAGGAATTCTGCTGTTCCTACTAGTTTGGCCTATATATGATGTCAATGAACAGCAATGTGGTTATCAGTGCAATATGTGCTAGATCCTACCATTTAATCTTGTTGCTCTGTGACAAGATCAATGCTGCAGCCTGGGAAGCGGGTTTTGCCAACATAGCTGGCTTCTGCCATGCGCAGGATGGTGGGAGGGCCATATCATAGTGCAGCTGAGCTCATCAACAGAAAAGGATTCCAAACTATTAATGGTACAGGTCAGCTATGATTATCTATACCATATCTTAGATGTCTATGTTAAAGGTGCCCTGCACGTTGTCTATGACTTTGAGGACTCTCATGTTCCTGCTTTATTTATTGGGCTGGATGCCTCACAAGAATGGTTTCTGGGAACAAGGGCTACCCTATGCATCATTAGCTGTTACTCACCCCCCTGACTGAAATAGATACAATGTACAACATTCTTTGACCAAAACCATGGTGAAGCAGATAAGCACCCTGAAGTTGAGATTCTGATGCTTGTAATCAATAGGGGGAGGATTTTGTTGTATGTCCCAGACAGAGTGTGCCACATAATCCTTGCAAGCCCCTCCGTGAACAGGGTAAAAATGAGATGTTTTGGATTGTGACTTAACAGACGCTGCAGTGAAGCAATCATACATCCACTGTAAATTTGTTGTTGCTTCAAAGGTCAATGACCCCATCTATTCCCAAACCAAATGCAGCTTTTATTGGTTTTTCTTTACTTTTTGTTGTTGCTTAATAAAAGTGAATATTTTCAATGTTTTGAGATTTTCCAGTAGAAATGTTCCCACGTTGAACAATGAAAAAACGTTAGGCTATCCTAGGCACTTGGAAAAAGTGGCATTGCCTTAAACTGTGTTCTAAGATGGAATGGTACTAAGGACAGGTAAGATGTGTACCTTGTATCCTCAATAGCAACATCCTCAAGAGCATAAGAGGTACAGTTAGTAAGTTTGCAGATGACACCAAAATTGGAGGTGTAGTGGACAGTGAAGGGGGTTACCTCAGATTACAACAGGATCTTGACCAGATGGGCCAATGGGCTGAGAAGTGGCAGATGGAGTTTAATTCAGATAAATGTGAGGTGCTGCATTTTGGGAAAGCAAATCTTAGCAGGACTTATACACTTAATGGTAAGGTCCTAGGGAGTGTTGCTGAACAAAGAGACCTTGGAGTGCAGGTTCATAACTCCTTGAAAGTAGAGTCGCAGGTAGATGGAATAGTGAAGAAGGCATTTGGTATGCTTTCCTTTATTGGTCAGAGTATTGAGCACAGGGGTTGGAAGGTCATGTTGCGGCTGTACACGACATTGGTTAGGCCACTGTTGGAATATTGCATGAAATTCTGGTCTCCTTCCTATCGGAAAGAGATTTTGAAACTTAAAAGGGTTCAGAAAAGATTTACAAGGATGTTGCCAGGGTTAGAGGATCTGAGCTACAGGGAGAGGCTGAACAGGCTGGGGCTGTTTTCCCTGGAGTGTCGGAGGCTGAGGGGTGACCTTATAGAGGTTTACAAAATTGAGGGGCATGATAGGATAAATAGGCAAAGTATTTTCCCTGGGGTCGGTGAGTCCAGAATTAGAGGGCATAGGTTTAGGGTGAGAGGGGAAAAATATAAAAGAGGCCTAAGGGGCAACTTTTTCATGCAGAGGGTGGTATGTGTATGGAATGAGCTGCCAGAGGATGTGGTGGAAGCTGGTATATTTGCAACATTTAAGAGGCATTTGGATGGGTATATGAATAGGAAGGGTTTGGAGGGATACGGGCCGGGTGCTGGCAGGTGGGACTAGATTGGGTTGGGATATCTGGTCGGCATGGACGGGTTGGACCAAAGGGTCTGTTTCCATCTGTAAATGGCTGTACATCTCTGACTCTGTGATGAATGTGCATTTGTATTTGCAATGATATGCCAACTTGCCACCTATGTGCTCTGAGAACTACTTCTGTTTAGTTCCCGTTCCATTTTTATCCTGTTCCATAATACTTACAAGGGCTTGTCAGTATTTTGCAGCACACTCTAGGCATACAACAAAATTCTCCTTCAGATGATTACAAGCATCAATATTTCAACTTCAGGATACTTATCATCCACTCCACCATGGCTTTGGCCAAAGAATATTCTACATTGTGCGTGTGAAGGGTTGGGAACTTGAACTAGTCTATGGCTGGCTTTGAAAGGGTTGAGACAGCGGACATTATCGGGAGGTCCCAGTACGAGTGAGTATTTCTGGCAAGAGGGAAGATACAATCAGAAGGTGTCATATTGACATGGTGAATTGGAAATGAAATTGAAGAGAATAGCATGAGAAAATCTCCTAGGGCTTAATGAGAGAAACCCTCCATGAAATTTACACTTAGCCAATTTCTTATAAAAGTCAGCCAATAGGTTTGAGTCCTACCATGGCAAGCAGTAGAACTTGAATTCACTAACAATCTGGAATTAAAAAGAGAACCTAATAGCAGCCATATAGCCACTATTAATTGTCATAGATAAGCCCTCATGTTCATGAATGTCCTTTCAGAAAAGAATTCCACATTGCAACCAGTCTGGCCTACATATGGCTTCAATAAACAAAATGTGGTTGACTCTTAGTTGCCTTCTTGGCAATTAAGCATGAGCAAGAAATGCTACATCCCATCAGTGCTTTTATTTTTAATTCTCTCTGTGGCCTCATCCCTTCCCATGAGGGATGCTATGTACTCCAGACTCAAGCGACTGAGATAAATGATATCAAATTCCCTTCCTAAACGTCTATGCCTCTCTGCTATTGTTTTTGGCTCAGAATGGATCTGAAAGGGTTTGTACTGATAGGTATCATTAGAACCACCCACAATAATCATGCCATATAGATATGTGGGCTGAAAAGGTTAGGATCACAATGGAGGGAGATGTAACTTCTTGTTCTCCTTTGTCTTTGTAGCAATGTATGTCATCATTGTAACTTGTAAATAGCTGCTAATATTCAAGAAAGTTTTTATATTTTAACTGAGAGATGTTATAGATGAACAAGGAAGTTTTTCCCTCTGCCACACTTGACCACTAATTTCTTACACTTAAGAGGATGCTGGCAGCAACATTCATCATTAGCAATGGTTCATACAGTGTAGTGAGCTGGCATGGCCATACAACGTTAACATCACAAACTTTCTCCTTGTGTAAGATGTTCCATGAAGCCTACTTCTTTGTGATTCAGTATCGTATTGTTATGTTACTCCTCAGTTGTGGAAATTCTACATAAATGCACACACTTCCTTGTTTTTCTCGAGGGAAATATAGTAATAGTGCTTGAAAGAACTAATATCTGACAATGTGAGTACAACCTTCCACTGCAGCTACGTAAGAGATCATATGAAAGAGGCTTCTGTAGAGATGGACATTCTTCTGTCAATTCGTATATAATTCCTTTCTCTGTAATGAAGTATGTGTTTGATATGGTGGCTCAGTGGTTAACACTGCTGCCTTACAGCATCAGGGATTTGGCTTCAAATCCAGCTTCAGATGATCATCTGTGTGGAGTTTGCACATTCTCTCGGTTTCTGTATGGATTTCTTCTGTGTGGTCTGGACTCTTCCCACAGTCCAAAGATGTGCAGATTCGGTGGATTGACCATGCTAGATTGCCCATAGTGTTCAGGGAATTACAGGGATGGGTCTCAGTGGGGTGTTTTTTTCAAGGGTTAGTATGGGGTGACCTGCTTCAACACTATTGCGATTCCATGGACTAATAAATGTTTGAATCTATCACAGATCTGTTAATCTCTTCTAGCTAGACTAACCAAACATCAACAGGGAATGATGGCTGCTGCCAACTGCAGACTTATACCCAGGTCAAAAGTGGATACAATGACGAATTTCTACACTCTTGTGTATTTCCAGCCTTTTTTTTTTGGGGTGACCACAGCCATTTGAAAATGTACCACAACATTGATAAGGACCCAGATCCTGTGCTCAGTCAGGTGTCAGAATTTATGAATGGTTGCTGGATATCAAAGGCAGCAAGCCGTCAACCTCTGGACATTGACTGCAATCATGTGGTATTATAAATGCTCACCAAAGGTTTATCAGAAATAGGGGATTCAATTCATTGAATATGCAGATTGTATCTGTGTTGCCAACTGCACAATTTTATTACTCGGGAAGCTGCTCTTACTCTTTTATATTTTGGCAAACAACCACAACTGGCATTGTTGAGTCAAAAGTTTGTTATGGCCTGGTTGATTGGAGACCAGAGCTACCCCTGTAGCTCTGACTAATAAAGTTACAAAAGCATCCAATCCCAGCAGGGCACATTAGATATAATGAGACCCTTGGAACAACTCGATTTGTTCTTGAACATGCAATTGAAATAACAAAGCAATAACAAACATAAAATGATTCATATGCTTCAATGGATTGTGGTGAAGCATTGCAGAAGAGAGTGGTAAGCAGTCTCAATAATAGCTGTGGGTTATGTGTGTCTTGTGTAAGTTGTCACATGGAAAGGGGTTAACACTTTATTGTGGCTGGTGCAGGCAGGGAGGGAGAAGAGTCTTGCCTTCAATTAACAAATGGAGACAAAGCTTGCCTGCAGGGGAAAGGGGGTAAATTTCAGAAGAAATTACTTCCAGTTTAAATGAAATATCAACAAATTAATTTTAAAATTTTAATAAATTTAACTCATCGAGTACATCAATGACTCCAATCCTCTTGCAAAGTCTATTTTAGTGATTGATAATGCACAATATTGCCAAAGATATAAATCTTTGTCCTTTTATATGATGAACCTATCCATCATCATTCAATTAGTAGGAACACATAAGTACATGATCTATCACTGCCTTAATCATGCTATAATTGCAAGCTTGTCTCCCACTTTAACTGAGTGTCTCCCAAATAACTGGAGCATTTCTTCCTGGTCCACTCTCAATGCCCCTTTCCTTACATTGGGGTACTTTGTCAATGTCTTAACATTTCCTTGCTTTGTATGACATTGTAGCAGTCAATGGAATGTGGGGAATGAGCATTGGTTACTTGAGCTAGCTCTGTAACTCTTTCTTTGCATTGTTTGCTCTGTCTCTCTTTTTACTTTCACCTCTATTTTAAATGATTCTCACCCTTTATGCAAATGCTGATGCTTGTAGCTACTCCTTCCAGGGTTTGCTATATCTATCTATCTGCCATCCTGTGTTGACAAGAGTAAGTCAGAAAATGGGAATTCAGCAGCAAGTAACTTCACTGTCTGTCTGCAAGCCACCAGTCAATGTATGGTAGGAAACTCCCCAGTTGCCTGGATTAGTGTAGCTCCAACACTGAAGATGCTTCAAGCCATCCAGGACATAGCCTACTTGATTGGCATCCCCTTCACAAACATTCACTCCTTCCACCATGGATGCTCAGTAGCACTGTGTACCATTTACAAGCTGCACTGCAGAAATTTGCCATGGATCTTTGGACAGCACCTTCCAAACTCTCAATCTCTTCCATCTCAAAGGACAGCAGATGGATGGGAACACCCCTAGCTACAACTTCCCCTCCAAGTGTACGCTATGCTGGCTTGAAAATATATCATCATTCCTTCAAGTTATTGGGTCAAAATTCTGGAACTCCCTCCCTAATTCCATTGTGGGTCTACTTACCACACAAGAAGGCAGCTGACCACCAGATAAGAGTCAAGACAACAGAAGGAATGTTAAAAGGAAGAAAAGGTTACAATGGTGGAACATTAAAAGAGTGAAAGTGAACAAACAAACAAGGAAGGCAATGAGATAACGACCTGGGTGCACTATTTTTGATGGGAGCTGAAAACAACAGATTTGATTTTACTCCTATCCAATTGAACATACTTCTAACAGATGTATGATTTGCTGCCTGGCAGATAATCTGTCAGTGTGGATGTGGTTGAAAGATGCAGTGAGAAAAGAGGGCATCTGCATAACTCCAACAGATAACCATTGCTCTACATGTTCACAAGCTAAGGAGCAGTACAGGTCCTAGGAAACTCTCAATTTGACAATAAGTGATCTGTAGAATCGAGCAAAAATGGGTGCAGATTACATTAGGACCTGCAGAAATGTCATCACAACAGGGCAGTCATACTGTGGTGGAGAATTAGGGCAGGACGATGGCATGAACTACCATTTTAGACGCTGACAAAATAGGTGAATTTGACAAGAAGGGATAAAGCAGTATGCCACTTATAACTCTGATTGGGTTGGTCTCAAAACCACTTTAAGCCCCAGTTGTGCTATCTAACAGTGCTTAAAAACCAAGTAATTTTAAACCAATTATAATGTGAAAACAATACTCAAAGAATGGAGAATATGCTCTCATTACATTTGTTGGTGTTCTATTAATATGGGCTGTCCATATTAGTAAACCTCACAATTACTCAATTACGCCCACCTACATAATTAGGTAAGCCCATCATTATCAAAGACATGATTGTGTATGTTTGTTTTCTAGTCTTTCAAGGCATGACTAATTCTTACTCCCTGGCCATGTTATGCATAATCATTAATTGTTCATTACTTCTATATAAGGTAATAAAGAACACAGCTTTAACACACTGTATGCTGTTCTTGGTGCAATTTTGCTGGCAGAGTTGCTTGACATCAGTTCTTGGATATTTATTGAGCGGTGTATATTTATGATTTAAGAGGCAAAGGAAGTGGATTGCATGTATAACAATCCAATCATGGCATACAAGGAAGCCATTCAGCCCATTGTGCTAATGTTAGCTTTCTAAAAGAGCTATTCAAATTGTCCTCTGCCCTTCCCCGATAACTCTGTAAATTTGAGACAAACAACCATTGGAAAATACTAAAAGAATATTCACTCAGGTGGATAGAGCTTGTAAGAAGGCTTATGGTGTATTAGTTCCTGATGAAGGGCTTTTGCCCGAAACGTCGATTTTGCCTGTCCTCGGATGCTGCCTGAATTGCTGTGCTCTTCCAGCACCACTGATCCAGATTATGGTGTATTAGTGTTCATTAGCAGAGGGATTGAATTCAAGTGTCGTGAAGTGATGTTACAGCTGTACAGGACTTTGGTTAGGCCACATTTGGAGTACTGTGTGCAGTTCTGGTCGCCTCACTTTAAGAAAGATGTGGAAGCTTTGGAGAGAGTGCAGAGAAGACTTACCAGGATGTTGCCTGGAATGGAAAATAGGTCATACGAGGATAGGTTGAGCGTGCTAGGCCTTTTCTCATTGCAACAGAGAAGGATGAGGGGTGACTTGATAGAGGTGTATAAGATGATCAGGGGAATAGATAGAGTAGACAATCAGAAACTTTTCCCCTGGGTACAACCGAGTGTTACAAGGGGATATAAATTTAAGGTGAAGGGTGGAAGGTATAGGGGAGATGTCAGGGGTGGGTTCTTTACCCAGAGAGTGGTGGGGGCATGGAATGCGCTGCCTGTGGGAGTGGCAGAGTCAGAATCATTGGCGAACTTTAAATGACAATTGGATAGGTACATGGATGGGTGCTTAAGCTAGGACAAATGTTCGGCACAACATCGTGGGCCGAAGGGCCTGTTCTGTGCTGTATTGTTCTATGTTCTATGTTCTAATACTTATTGGTGATGGCAGGAAAAAGTATTGAGGCAAGTAGTAACATATTTGAGTATTTTCTCAAAGTCCGCCTCCATGTAAAATATATTTAGCATATGTTTAAGTGGATTTGATAGTGCATTTACATTTCACACAAGTCCATTCTTAAGAATTTACTGGTGCATCCTTTAGTATGCCTCAATGAACACACATTCCCAGATGTTCCTCGCGTTGCATTGTAATTAACAGTTGTATGATTTTACAAACTGCCAGCCTTGACACAACATGCATTGACAACATTAAATGACCTGCCAACGCATCTTTGATACATGCAAAGAAGATATCACTCTCGAGCAGCAATTGCTCCATCTCACCTAGCAGCAAGATTACATTCTTAAAGACTTGCACCATCAGTCTACATTGTCATCCAGTGCTGTTAAAAGCATTTCTTTTCTTGTCATCTATTACTGATAGTGTTGTCTGTCCTCAAGAGATGAATGAAGATGTACATATGGGCGTTAAAGTGAAATTTTGATCTGTACTGATGCATTTCTGAGTAAAAATGTGTAAACCTCCAGAGTCTGTATCAGCATCATGCAACAAAATGAAGTGTCTGCTACATCCAAGAAAGTTAACCTTTCTAACAGTTACAAAAGCCTTAAACTGTGTTGAATGAGTTGATTGCGCTGCAATCAGAAAGTACTGTGTCTTTTCAGCACTAGGCTTGAGGTCAACTTCAAACAAACATTCAAGATGGCAATCATCATGACTCATTGATAGCACATGTGCCTTTGAGGCAGAAGATCATAGGTTTAAGTGCCTGTCCAAAGACTGACCACAAAATCACAGCCAACACTTCAGTGCTGTACTGAGGGAGCCCAGTAGATCCAATGCTGCTCCAGTGATTGTGAATGTCATGCATGCACAAATGTTTCTCAGTGGTTAACTAATGTGAATCTGTGCCATCTTGTCTTGAAACTGAGAAAGAGGTGCATCAGTAAGTGCTTTGAGTGAGGATGATATAGTTATCATGATTTCATATCTGGCAGTGTGTGCAACTGCGAGATATAGGCATGGGACTTGCAGCAGTGTAAGTGAGCTTCAGGTGAAACTATGAATGTGAAGTAAGAATTGCAATGGATAGAAATTGTTTCTCTTTAAGTGAAGGAGTTATGGCAAATTGGACAGTGTAATAAGAAGTGCTGGGGTAACCCAGCAGGTTTGGCCACATCGGTGGTGAGGAAAAAAGGAAACTCAATTTGACTCTTACTCAAGTTCCCAGGAAGAATTGGATTGCATTGGAAATGTTAACTCACTTTTTTGTCTATGCTGCCAGACCTGCTGAGTTTCTCCAGTACTTCAGACATCCACTGTGATTTTTTTTTTAATCATGTGAAGCTAGTAGTTCAGTTGTAAGGATAGTGTATTTGGAAAACAATTCCCTGATCTTGACCATTTGTGCAAGATCACAGAGATTTTCAGGTCAGTGGCTCCAGCTCCTAGTGGCAAAGATGCAGGAGGACATTTTAAGCAGTTGTCAGAAAGGAGAATCGATAGCAGGGTAGGAAATTAATTTCAGAGACGGGCATTAAGGGGATGTCTGAGGGGGTAGGTGCAAAAAAGAACAGTGGGAGAACAATGAGGCTATAAAGCAGTGAAAAGAAGATGTCTCTAAAGGGGTGCTGAGAGGAAAAGTCCGTTGGAATGGCTGAACAGTTTCAAACCTCAGGTTTTAAGCTTGCTCCCTAAGCTGGAAAGTTCATTTTCAGACATTTCATCACCATTCTAGGTAACATTATCACTGAGCCTCTGAAGTGTTGGTGTATGGCCCTGCTTTCTATTTATAAAGACATTGATTTGGACCCCATCTAACATTCTCAGAAAAAGAACCAGAAATGCTATCACCCACGTTAAGAAATGAAGACACAAATAGAATCCTGGACATAACACCAGTGCTTCACCGGAGGTACACTGATGTTACCTAGTATGGTGATGAAACGTCTGAAAACATACCTTCCAGTTCAGCAAGCAAACTTACAACCTGAACCTGAACCGGAGTTACAAATCTTCTCAATCAGTTTTAAATGTGCCAACACTGAAATACTCATCTACCTGGGAGCTAGAAAATCATTTGAGGTCCTTCGTTCCCGAGGGAAAAAGAATGTGGATTCTCTAGCGAAGGCTATATAAGGATAAATAGAAACTTTACAATGGCTAAAGGATAAACATTCAGATGATCCAGATTTATCTACATTTAAATTAATTACTTAAGCAAAAAAGCAAAGTGTAGCTAAGATATGGAATATGCTCCTCCCTGACTGACTATTAAGGTGAACGTACATTCAAGTTAGCATTCAAAAAACATTTGGCTATTGCTTCAAGAAGGAAATGTATAGAATGGGTGAGAGGTGAGGCAGTGGTAGAGCTAACTGGATTTTTCTCTGAAAGAACTGGCACATACGCAATGAGTTGCAGAGTCTCCTTCTATGCTGCACTATTTTATTCTACTCGACCCACAGCACATTGCTAAGGCACGAAACAGAAGCTGCCAAGAGCTGGTAAAAGGCATTGCGATTGTGAAAACGAGAGGCCCCAGAACAGGAGCAGCGTTATGGCCCTTGGGCCTCTCCTTGGTTCTGGAGCAATCTGATCATCCCCGCCCCCCCCCCCACACACACCCCCAAATACTCTTGAGGGCACATGTTCAATCCCAGCATGGCCACTGGTGGAATTTAACTTCAGTTGATAAATCTGGACTTGAAAGCTGGTTGCCATGATGGTGACCATGACAACTGTCAATAATTGTTGTAAAAACCCTTTTGGTTCATGATGTGCTTTCAGAAAGAAAATCTGCAGTCCTTACCTGGCCAGGTTTACATGGATTCCAGACCCACAGTAATGTGGTTGACTGTTAACTGACCTTTGAAATGGCTGAGGAGGTCACTTGGTTCAAGGTCAATTCAGGATAGGTAACAAACACTGACCTTGCCAGTTGCACCTATCTTCTATAAATTTAATCAAGGGAAAAATGCAGAAGCACAAGGTTGGTATTTTGCTTGTGTCAAGAGGAAGGATGTACGATGAATGAATGTATTCGGAGACACTTGAGGCTTCCCTCCACTGCATGTGTGATGGAACACTGTCAAAAGATGGAGTCTGAGGGATTGAATCCTCAAATTTCATCCCATCTAAAGTCGATAAATGTGATTGGGGAAGGGAGAGGAAAGCAATTTTTCTATTCAACCTTGCAGTTCAGCATATCCTTCATCATCCCTGAGAATTTAACTGCCTTGCAGCAATGCTGTTTAATTAATTAAAATCAAATAGCAGTGACTGACTGACTGCAGAATAAGTCTGAGGTGATGCCACTGCATCTGATAGGGGTATTTTCTGATCGTGTTCTCCTAACAACAATTATCCATGTCCTCTCAGAAGATGAGCAATATCAATGAGTGCTTCTGAATTTATTTATTATCCTGAATGAAGTGAAAACCATAGACAAAATGTCCAGGGAGAAAAGAGCTTTACGACTTAACTTCAAGTCTCGAAAGCCAATCGATTAACTTTGAATAACATAAACCACATTATTCTGCTTTAATTAGTTACGACATGATCGAGAGCACATGGAACAAAAGTAGCTGGAAAGTCATCCCAGGTGGCTGGCTGTGTAAATAACATCCGATTGAGTCATTAGGAAAGCTCAACTTTATTATGCAGCCTGGTTTTGGATGCATGATGCTTTCATTCAGGAGTGACATATTACCACCGATCTTTCATTATGTGAGCTGCAGCAATTAACAACAACAATTTGCATTCAAACAGTGCCTTCAATGTACCACAAAACACCCTGAGACATTTCACACTAACATTATCAAAAGATTTAAGACTGAGCTACATAATTTTGTCTGGAGAGTCTGGAATCAGGGGACATAATCTCAGGATAAGGGGCAGGTAATGTAAGACTGATATGAAGAGCAAATCCTTCACTGACAGGGTGGTGAATCTTGGAACTGTCTACTCCAGATAGCTGTGAAGGTTCAAACAGTTAATGAGTATGTTCGACATAGAAATCAATAACATGGACGTAGAAAAAGAGTACCCACGATTGGTGAAATGGAATTGATGGACTCAATGGCTTACACCTCTTTCCTATGTTCCTATTAAGAGGTGACCTAAAACCTGGTTATGGAGGTAGATTTTCAGGAGTATCTTCAGGAAAGAGCAAGAACTAAAAATGCAGAGAAGTTTGTGGAGTGTGACTACCAATATTGAAGCAATTCATATCAGGGATACACAAAAGGCTAGAATTAGTGGGCCACAGATATCTGAGGATTGTAAGGCTTATGTATAGTGTTGTAGAAAGTAGACATCATCTATAGATTTGAGAACAAAGGTGAGAATTTTAAAAGCATAAAACTAATGTAGGTGATGGCTGGATTGGATTTTGTGCAAAGATGCATGTTGTAGAGTTTCCAATGGGGTCAAATTATGTAGAGTGCAAGATGCGAGATCAACACCAGATCAATCAAGTCTAAATTTCTTAGATTTATCATATTCTTATTTTCAGTAGAAATACAAATTGAAACCTGCTCTACTATGCAAATAGTTCCACGTAGAAATGTTGTGGTGGTGAAAGGTCATTTACTGAGTTAGATTAACTCAATCTGACAAGGACAGGGAATCTGCAGTGGGACAGATAGCTGTGTTCATCATCTTCATACCTGTCCTATGGAAAAGGAACTCAAAATATGTTAATTTATCCAGAACAAACAACTACTTTAGGATTGATCTTTTCCAAGCAGCTCTGCAAGTGATATTTTCCACAAACAAGATATTGTTGTCAGTCCATGAAGATATTCTGTCAATCAAGCAAGATATTTATGAATTTTAGTGCTGGCAAGATGCCCAGGTGGTATAAACCTAAATTATTAGCTGATTGAATCAAAAAATTCAACTGTTCATGATAGGCACTATACAGAACATAGTCAACTAGCCAATGCTTGCAAAACCAAACTAAATCAAAATGCCTCCTTTTTAGATCTGATATCATAATTAAGCAGCACTCATGGAAGAATCAGCCAAGTTCATCCCATGGCTTTTTTATACGCACTAGAAGTGACATTCATTCAAAGGCAGGCCCCTATTCCCTTAAAGCCAGGCTTCTTTTTGAAATCACCCAGGAACATGGGGAGCCAAAGGTTTTCAGTTACTTTCTCCAGGGCATCGGTCAATCAAATTTGATTTGCTAACCAAACAGCATTTGATTTTTTTCACCTCCGATCGTTGCAGTTAGTTGAAATTTATCATGCATGTGTTTTTTTTTCTAATAAATGCAAGACAAAATCTTTCAGGAACATGACTGTCTTTTATATTCAAATTGCCTTTTGCTCATTGAATAAAGCATGATAACATGCTGATTGTAACCGAACAAATTCAAAGAGGAAGAAGACCACAATCTAGTTTGATTATGCCCTTGTACTTTAAAATAATGTAGGGAAGCGATAGAAGAAATGTTTACTATACATGTTTAATCATTCTTTAGATAAAAATGTCGGGCCAGAAGATTTCTGAATAACTAATGATTCCAGTATTTTGGAATGGAGACTACATGCTAACCGTATTATAGATAATTCTGGATAATGTCACAAAAAAAACAATCTTTAGCAAAGGAGAGTATTGGGAACATCAATAAATGAGAAGACCATGATGAATATTCAGAATGTATTTCTAAAAGGGAAGAATTTGCTCTACCAATAGCAGGTAACAGCAAAAGTAAATGATTATGAAGTTATATAATTCATGTAGACTTGCTCAACGTATATAGTAAGGTGCACCATAATAGACTAATGAATAGCGTCACAGAATGTGAACTCAGGGGACAAATTGCAGAGTGGGCTGCTGGCTGGCTTCGAAACAGAAACTAATGAGTGAGAGGAAAGAATAATTCTTGGGAGTGACAAAAATGAAATGTGGTGCTTTAGAGGTATCAGTGCTAGGACAACTGCTGTTCACAATTTGCATTAATGATTTGAACTTGGGATTCAAAAGAACTTAATGTTTGCTGATGACATCAAATCAGCCAATACTGAGGGTGACGCACCCAATCACAAGATTTTAGTAAACTTGAAAAATTGACAAATAGTAAAGCAGATGAAGTTCAGCTGTAAGAACCTTTCCATGGTCTCCCTGGACAACAGTCTGTAATTTGTGAATGAATACTTTCCAGAAGTCCACTGAAATTAATTCCCTCACTAGAGCTCCTCCTCATCCACAGGCCAATGAGAAACTGAGTGGTAAAAAGCATGGAGTTGTTAATGATCGTTGTCAGTGATTGTATTTAGCTTTATTCAATAACAGAACAACACTTTGAGTAATGGATATTCACTGGTGGAGACATTAATGAGTTGAAATATGAAAACTAAAGTTCCATTACTACAACAAAACCGCAGACATAATATTATGTCTGAAGCCCACAAGAGAATATGAGCAATTCAAAATGACCACAAAAGGAAACAAGAGTTGGTATGATTCCAGGTCTAGAGTGAAGTCTTTATCAGTTTTGGTATCAGGCCCAAAGGTTTGGATCAGTGATAGGAAACCAGCAGGCACAATCTTCAGACAAGCAGAATGGAATTACATTGTTTAAACTCCAGTGGGCACATTCTGAAGGAACCGAGCATGACTGCCATAGAATTTAGTACAATGAGAACAGGAGTTCATCAACTACCTCACAGAATGATACTTAAGTTACAGAAATGATGGAAGACCATAACCCTTACTGAACAGTAACAAGGACATAATGAGAGATTTTGTAAAGTATCAACTTCTGTCATTCAAAATTTGGGTAGAGGTGCTTGGGAAGGTGAGGATGTAAATAGTTTCAAGAAGTTATTGAAATAATGTTCATGTTGAAGTTGAGAGAATGGTGGGGGGAAAGGCATATGATGAGAAGGCGTATGTTAATAAAACGATAGTGTGTACAATGTTGTAACACTGGCATCAGCGGTCACACTGCAGTTAGAACAAATAATGGAATAACCTGTTTGAGACAGCAGCATTACAGAGATTAGTATGGTATATAATAAAAGGTATACTTTGCTAGAACTCCCAGGTACCAAACAGTAGCCACTGTTAGATAAGACAAACTCCATGATGGAGTTCACAAAAGTGGAGACAGTGCACTCAACAGTTTCGGGCAGACCCTACATTCCAAACCTTGTGGTAACCTAGCCATGAGGACTGATCAACTAATGCCTGTACCAGTAAAGAAACATCAAACCAAGCCATTTCTCTGACCAACACTTTGTTTGCCATAGTATGTATTCATTGAAGAAATGGTTTTAAAGCCTATATTGTTTGAGACCATCCCTAATTGAAATGGAAATGAAGTTTGAGGAAGGATTCATTAATTGGATTTTCTGGTTGTGACATCAAACTTCCAAAAAATGAATCTCAGAAAAATAGAAATAAATTCAAAAGCATCCACAAATTCAGGGAATTGGATTTACTCCAGTGGCCAGAATGGAATCTAGGCTCTGAAAAGTTGTGTGGCGTTTACCAACACTAACCATGTTGAATACTGGGATGTAATTGTGATCAGGTGAAAGTGACTAGGTCTGCCATGACCTAAATCATAGAATTCCTACACTGTGGAAACAGCCATTGGCCCAACAAGTCCACACCAATCATCCAAACAATAACCCACCCAGACACATTCCCCTACCCTATTACTCTCCATTTACCCCTGACTAACACACCTAACCTACATATACCTGAACACTATAGGCAATTTAATATGGCCAATTCACCTGACTTGCACATCTTTGGACTGTGGGAGGAAACAGGAGCACCTGGGGAGACATAGGGAGAATGTACTAACGCCACATAGACAGTCACCCAATCAAATCCAAGGTACTGTGAGACAGCAGTGCTGAACAGCGAGCCCCATGTCATCAATGAAGGAGGTTCAGCAGAAGTGAACCTTGCTGTGAAAATTGTATCTGTGGAACTTGGAAGGGGTAAAGCAGTTGTTGGAGGCTAGCTGAAAATTAAATCCTACGTGACAAAGTCTGATTGAAAGCTATCTGCGGAAGGTCGACTGTGAGAGACATTAAGATTGCACCTTGCCTCATCTGCGCTGAGAAGTAGCGGAAAAATCAATGAGACTTACCTTTTTTGTAACAAACCTTTAAAATGTAGCTTATAGGTTTGTTTGAGGATAAATTGTCTGGTCATTCACATTTACCTTGTGTTAATTTTGGATTGATTTCTGCAGTTAAAGGTTTCAGAAATAAAATTTTGTTCGTTGAGAATTTCTGTTTGCACTTTTTAGGGTGGTTAGGCTCTATGGGGATCATCAAACTATTGCAACAAAGTACTTCAGGAATGCTTTCTTACATTAAGTAATATGGAAGTACCAAAAACAATTACCTGAAATTGATTGGGCTATTTGTTGTTAAGATATTACATCACTTTTACATTGACATGGTGAAAGAAATAACCCTAATTTATTGTGCATGACAAGAACCGCATACATTTATATAGTGACTTTAATGTGGTAAAACATTCTAACGTATTCACAGAAGCATGATCTGACAAAAACAGACAGTAAGGATCAAAAGATAAGTTTTAAGGAGCATCTTATTGGAGGAAAGGTGGGTGGAAGGCCTTGTCAGGTGGTAAAGTTTGAGTTTCACTGATTGGTGAGTGGAGAACATTGTTTAATTGGTTCATAGCTAATTTGAATTTCAGCTCCGTTGACCCTCCTTGGTTCAATTTTACTTGGTACTTATGGCAAAAAAAATCTATTCACCTGACTTTTGAGAATTTCAGTTAATCTGAACTCTGTAGCTGTTTGTTTGGGAAAGAGTCATAGGTTTCCATTATCATGAGCACACAATCACCTCCTGATTTTGCTACCATTTTTAATTTGGCAGTAGATCTCCTTGTTAGACCCCACAATTACAGCTTGTTGGGATTTAGACTGTTCTACATTCTATTATAGAGCATTAGAATTTGCAGTGATTGGAACCGGATGCACCTCATTACCGAAGAGGTCCTTGATTGGGGATGTAAATCTGGGCCAATCAGAAAAGCCCTGGCTCAACAATATATCCAGGAAAGTCACACAGCACTGTCCCTTGATGTGAAGGGCAGTGTTTGTCACTGGCCACCCGGGTGTTTTCCTATCTTCCTGGTGGTGGAAATTGAATAAAAGATTGGTGCACTTTGTGTCTTTCACTGTGTCTCACACCTGCACACACACACCATGGGTGCTGGGGATAAAATAAGCACTACCGCACTTAGGCGGTAGTGTGGGGGTTTAAAAAAAAAGAAAAAAGAAAAAAAGAAAAGAAAAAAAAATTTAAAAAAGGGAAGTGTCACTGCCCTCTGATGTGAAAAAAAAAAATAAACAGGAGCAAGCACTACCGCACTTAGGTGGTAGTGTGGGGGTTAAATACAAAAAGAAAAAAAAAAAATAAATAACCAGGGGAACCCAGGTGTTAACAAAAAAATAAATATATATCCAGGAAAGTCACACAGCACTGTCCCTTGATGTGAAGGGCAGTGCTTGTCACTGGCCACCCGGGTGTTTTCCTAAAACAAAAAAAGAAAAAAAAAAGAAAAAATAAATAAAATCCCCCCGTCACTCTGGGGAAGAGGAAGAAAAAAAAAGAAAAAAGGAGTGTTAAGGGCAGTGTTTGTCATGGCCACCCGGGTGTTTTCCTATCTTCATGGTGGTGGAATTTGAATAAAGATTTGTGCACTTTGTGTCTTTCACTGTGTCTCACACCTGCACACACACACCATGGGTGCTGGGGATAAAATAAGCACTACCGCACTTAGGTGGTAGTGTGGGGGCAAGAATAAAAAGAAAAAGAAAAAAAAATAAACAGGAGATTTAGGGCCAACTGCCTGCCCCTCTTCCACGGTTACGTTAGAGCCCGGGTGACCTTGGAGAAGGAGCACGCGGTGTCGACCAACACCCTGGAGGTGTTCAGGGAGAGGTGGGCGCCGCAGGGAGTGGAGTGCATCATTTCTCCCTCCAATTCTATTTTGATTTAGTCCCTACCCTCCCCTTCACTGTTTTGATCACACAGCACTGTCCCTTGATGTGAAGGGCAGTGCTTGTCACTGGCCACCCGGGTGTTTTCCTATCTTCCTGGTGGTGGAAATTGAATAAAGATTCGTGCACTTTGTGTCTCTCACAGTGTCTCCCACCTGCACACACACACCATGGGTGCTGGGGATAAAATAAGCACTACCGCATTTAGGTGGTAGTGTGGGGGTTAAATTTAAAAAAAATGAAAGTAAAAACGAAAAAAAAAGAGAAAAAAAAATTAAAAAAAATAAAATTTGTTGAACAAAAAAAAAAATATCCAGGAAAGTCACACAGCACTGTCCCTTGATGTGAAGGGCAGTGCTTGTCACTGGCCACCCGTGTGTTTTCCTATCTTCCTGGTGGTGGAAATTGAATAAAGATTGGTGCACTTTGTGTCTTCCACTGTGTCTCCCACCTGCACACACACACCATGGGTGCTGGGGATAAAATAAGCACTACCGCACTTAGGTGGTAGTATAAAAAAGGAAAAAGAAAAAAAAAATAACCAGGAGTCTTCCAATTCTATTTTGATAAAAATAAAGAAAAAAAAGAATATATCCAGGAAAGTCACTGTGTCTCACACCTGCACACACACCATGGGTGCTGGGGATAAAATAAGCACTACCGCACTTAGGTGGTAGTATAAAAAAGGAAAAAGAAAAAAAAAATAACTAGGAGTCTTCCAATTCTATTTTGATAAAAAAAAAGAAGAAAAAGAATATATCCAGGAAAGTCACTGTGTCTCACACCTGCACACACACACACCATGGGTGCTGGGGGAAAAAATAAGCAATACTGCCCAAGAAACAAAGAAAAAAAGAAAAAAAAAGAATGGAATTAGCCCCTCACTGTAAAAGAAAAAAAAAACAAGGGTATTCCCTCACTGTTTTGATCACACAGCACTGTCCCTTGAAGTGAAGGGCAGTGCTTGTCACTGGCCACCCGGGTGTTTTTCTATCTTCCTGGTGGTGGAAATTGAATAAAGATTCGTGCACTTTGTGTCTTTCACTGTGTCTCACACCTGCACACACACACCATGGGTGCTGGGATAAAATAAGCACTATCGTACTTAGGTGGTAGTGTGGGGGTTAAAATAAAAGAGAAAAAAAATTAAAAAAATAAATAAATATATATCCAGGAACGTCACTGTGTCTCACACCTGCACACACACCATGGGTGCTGGGGATAAAATAAGCACTGCTGCACTTAGGTGGTAGTGTGGAAAGAGAAATAAGATTAAAAAAAAGAAAGAAAAAAGAAAAAAAATATATATCCAGGAAAGTTGCACTTTGTGTCTTTCACTATGGCTCACACCTGCACACACACACCATGGGTGCTGGGGAAAAAAAAGAGCTCTACCGCACTTAGGCGGTAGTGTGGGGGTTAAATTTTTAAAAAAAGAAAGAAAAAGAAAAAAAACAAAAAAAAATAAACAGGCACATTAGGGTGGCATAGTGGCTCAGTGGTTAGCCTCACAAAAAAAACAAAAAAAACCAGGAGATTAAAAATAAGCACTACCGCACTTAGGTGGTAGTGTGGGGGTAAAAAAGAAAGAAAAAGAAAAAAAAATCCAGGAAAGTTGCACTTTGTGTCTTTCACTGTGGCTCACAACTGCACACACACACCATGGGTGTGGGGAAAAAATAAGCACTACCGTACTTAGGTGGTAGTGTGGGGGTTAATATATAAAAAAAAAACAGGAGTTGCTTGTCACTGGCCACCCGAGTGTTTTCCTGTCTTCCTGGTGGTGGAATTCGAATAAGGATTCGTGCATCTTGTGTCTTTCACTGTGGCTCACACCTGCACATACACACCATAGGTGCTGGGGATAAAATAAGCACTACCACGGTTAGGCGGTAGTGTGGGGGGTGTTTAAAAAAAAATCCAGTAAAGTTATACTTTGTGTCTTTCACTGTGGCTCACACGTGCACATACACACCATGGGTGCTGGGGAAAAAAATAAGCACTACCGTACTTAGGTGGTAGTGTGGGGATTTTAAAAAAAAAGAAATAAAAAGAAAAAAATATATCCAGGAAAGTTTCCGGACTACTGGTCGGTCCGTGGCGGGTGGACTCTCTGCCGGAGGAGTTACGGGGGTTCAGCTGGAGTACCACCCATCTCCTCTACCTGGGGGTCTACCTCAGCCCGGCTGAGGAATCCTGGCCGGCCAACTGGCAGGAGCTGGAGGCCAAAGTCCCGGCTCGCCTAGGCCGCTGGACAGGACTGCTCCGAGTGCTATCTTACAGGAGTCGAGTGCTGCTCATAAACCAGCTGGTGGCCGCCATGCTATGGTACCGGCTGGTCACTTTGGTCCCTCCTCCTGGCTTTGTCGCTGACATCCAGAGAACGTTGGTCGATTTCTTCTGGGACAAAAAGATGCACTGGGCCGCCGCGCAGGCTCTGAGTCTCCCTATTGAGGAGGGCGGTCAGTCGCTGGTGTGCGCCCGCACCCAGGTCGCGACGTTCCGCCTTCAGACCTTGCGGCGATAACTTTACGTCTAGCCTCCTCCTAGGTGGTGCGCCCTGGCGACATATTTTTTCCGCCAGGTGCGTAACCTCAACTACGACACGCAGCTCCTGTTCGTCGACCGTGACGGTTTGCAGGTCGCCCACAAGACGCTGCCTGTCTTTTACCAGGACCTGATCACTGTCTGGAACATGGTCGAATCGCGCCGCGCCTACCCTCCGGCTGGAGTAGCGGCTGTCGTCAGGGAGCCGTTGCTCAGGAATCCGCACCTCCGTACTCGCGGGTTCGAGTGGCTGTCGGAGGGGAGGGCCGCGGCGGCGAGGGTGACCAGGGTCAGGGACGTGTTGGGTGCAGGGTCCTGGGCTGGACGCTGCCGCAGGACATAGCGAGCAGGGCAGTGGTAGACATCCAGTACGTGGCCACCGCCATCCGACGCCTTAAAACGGCGGTGCTCGGACCCGACGTAGTGCACCAGTTGGAGGACGCTCAGGTGTGCGGTGGGATCCCGTCCGCGCTCACCCCAGCCCGGACGGAATGTCACATTGGCCCCAAGGTCCCGTACTTCCCGCGGGAGCCTGTGCCCCACAACCTGAGCCGCCTCCGAAATTTTAACTTTGTTTTGTTTAGGGATATGAAAAGAAGAACCCTGTACAGACTGCTGCTGCACACCGTCCACCTCTTCTCCCGTCATCCACCGTCCGGACACGCCTTGGCGTGCCCATTTGCCACCGGGCGGTGGGGATCCCCAGTGGAGGGCTCTCTATGCGGGAGTCCTCCCCCTTTCTCTCGGGGATCTGGGGTGGAGGGTGCTGCACGCAGCAGTCCCTTGCAACCGCAGGTTGCGGTGGTTCACGGACTCCCAGCCCAACTGCTTGTTCTGTGGCGCTGTGGAGTCCGTGGACCACGTGTTTACTGGGTGTGGGCGTTTGCACTCCCTTTTTGATTTTCTGAAAAACCTTCTCCTCTGTTTCTGGCTGCACTTCAGTCCCACGCTCCTGATCTTTGGGCACCCGGTACGAGGAAGGAGGGCAGTACTGAAGACCTCCTCGTGGGTCTGCTCCTGGGCCTGGCCAAACTGCCATCAACAGGTCCAGGCAGCGGGCCGTGGAGGGGGTCGTTAGGGCCGACTGCCTGCCCCTCTTCCGCGGTTACGTTAGAGCCCGGGTGTCCTTGGAGAAGGAGCACGCGGTGTCCACCAACACCCTGGAGTTGTTCAGGGAGAGGTGGGCGCCGCAGGGAGTGGAGTGCATCATTTCTCCCTCCAACTCTATTTTGATTTAGTCCCAACCCTCCACTTCACTGTTTTGATCACACAGCACTGCCCTCTGATGTGAAGGGCAGTGTTTGTCACTGGCCACCCGTGTGTTTTCCTATCTTCCTGATGGTGGAAATTGAATAAAGATTGGTGCACTTTGTGTCTTTCACTGTGTCTCACACCTGTGCACACACACCATGGGTGCTGGGGATAAAATAAGCACTACCGCACTTAGGTGGTAGTGTGGGGGTTAAATTATTTATAAAGGGAAAAAAAATATATATCCAGGAAAGTTGCACTTTGTGTCTTTCACTGTGGCTCACACCTGCACACAAACACACCATGGGTGCTGGGGATAAAATAAGCACTACCGCACTTAGGTGGTAGTGTGGGGGTTAAATTTAAAAAAAAACAGGAATGTTCTCCCTCCAACTCTAAAGAGGGAAAAAAAATATCCAGGAAAGTTGCACTTTGTGTCTTTCACTGTGGCTCACACCTGCACATACACACACACACACCATGGGTGCTGGGGATAAAATAAGCACTACCGCACTTAGGTGCTAGTGTGGGGGTTAAATTATTTATAAAGGGAAAAAAAATATATCCAGGAAAGTTGCACTTTGTGTCTTTCACTGTGGCTCACACCTGCACACACACACACCATGGGTGCTGTCGAAAAAAATAAGCACTACCGCACTTAGGCGGTAGTGTGGGTGTTAAATTAAAAAAAAAGAAAAAAAAATAACCAGGAGTGTAAAGGGCAGTGTATGTCACTGGCCACCCGGGTGTTTTCCTATCTTCCTGGTGGTGGAATTTGAATAAAGATTCGTGCACTTTGTGTCTTTCACTGTGTCTCACACCTGCGCACACACACCATAGGTGCTGGGGATAAAATAAGCACTACTGCACTTAGGTGGTAGTGTGGAAAGAGAAATAAGATAAAAATAAAGAAAAAAATATATATATTCAGGAAAGTTGCACTTTGTGTCTTTCACTGTGGCTCACACCTGCACACACACACCATGGGTGCTGGGGGAAAAAAATAAGCACTACCGCACTTAGGCGGTAGTGTGGGGGTTAAATTTAAAAAAAAGAAAAAGAAAAAAAAAATAACCAGGAGTGTAAAGGGCAGTGTATGTCACTGGCCACCCGGGTGTTTACCTATCTTCCTGGTGGTGGAATTTGAATAAAGATTGGTGCACTTTGGGTCTTTCACTGTGTCTCACACCTGCACACACACACCATGGGTGCTGGGGATAAAATAAGCACTACCGCACTTAGGTGGTAGTGTGGAAAGAGAAATAAGATAAAAAAAGAAAGAAAAAAAATATATATTCAGGAAAGTTGCACTTTGTGTCTTTCACTGTGGCTCACATCTGCACACACACACCATGGGTGCTGGGGGAAAAAAATAAGCACTACCGCACTTAGGTGGTAATGTGGGGATTTTAAAAAAAAAGAAATAAAAAGAAAAAAATATATCCAGGAAAGTTTCCGGACTACTGGTCGGTCCGTGGCGGGTGGACTCTCTGCCGGAGGAGTTACGGGGGTTCAGCTGGAGTACCACCCATCTCCTCTACCTGGGGGTCTACCTCAGCCCGGCTGAGGAATCCTGGCCGGCCAACTGGCAGGAGCTGGAGGCCAAAGTCTCGGCTCGCCTAGGCTGCTGGACAGGACTGCTCCAAGTGTTATCTTATAGGAGTCGAGTGCTGGTCATAAACCAGCTGGTGGCCACCATGCTATGGTACCGGCTGATCACTTTGGTCCCTCCTCCTGGCTTTGTCGCTGACATCCAGAGAACGTTGGTCGACTTCTTCTGGGACAAAATGATGTACTGGGTCGCTGCGCAGGTTCTAAGTCTCCCTATTGAGGAGGGTGGTCAGTTGCTGGTGTGCGTCCACACCCAGGTCACGACGTTCCGTTTTCTGACCTTGCGGCGATACCTTTACGTCAAGCCTCCTCCTAGGTGGTGCGTCCTGGCGACATATTTTTTCCGCCAGGTGCGTAACCTCAACTACGACATGCAGCTCCTGTTCGTCGACCGTGACGGTTTGGAGGTCGCCCTCAAGACGCTGCCTGTCTTTTACCAGGACCTGATCACTGTCTGGAACATGGTCGAATCGCATCGCGCCTACCCTCCGGCTGGAGTAGCGGCTGTCGTCAGGGAGCTGTTGCTCAGGAATCCGCACCTCCGTACTCGCGGGTTCGAGTGGCTGTCGGAGGGCCGTGGCGGTGAGGGTGACCAGGGTTGGGAACGTGCTGGGTACCGGGGGCCTGGGCTGGACGCTGCCGCAGGACATAGCGAGCAGGGCAGCGGTAGACGTCCGGTACGTGGCCACCGCCATCCGACGCCTTAAAACAGCGGTGCTCGGACCCGACGTAGTGCACCAGTTGGAGGACGCTCAGGTGTGCGGTGGGATCCCGTCCGCGCTCACTCCAGCCCGGACGGAATTTCACATTGGTCCCAAGGTCCCGTACATCCTGCGGGAGCCTATGCCCCACAACCTGAGCCACCTCTGGAATTTTAATTTTGTTCCCTTCCAGGGGGTAAAAAGGCGGGCCCTGTATAGACTGCTGCTGCACACCGTCCACCTCTTCTCCCTCATCCACCGTCCGGACATGCCTTGGCGTGCCCATTTGCCACCGGGCGGTGGGGATCCCCAGTGGAGGGCTCTCTACGAGGGAGTCCTCCCCCTTTCTCTCGGGGATCTGGGGTGGAGGGTGCTGCACGCAGCAGTCCCCTGCAACCGCAGATTGCGGTGGTTCACGGACTCCCAGCCCAACTGCTTGTTCTGTGGTGCTGTGGAGTCCGTGGACCACGTGTATATTGGGTGTGGGCGTTTGCACTCCCTTTTTGATTTTCTGAAAAACCTCCTCCTCTGCTTTTGGTTGCACTTCAGTCCCATGCTCCTGATCTTCGGGCACCCAGTACGGAGGAGGGAGGGCAGGTCTGAAGACCTCCTCGTGGGTCTGCTCCTGGGCCTGGCCAAACTGGCCATCAACAGGTCCAGGCAGCGGGCCGTGGAGGGAGTCGTTAGGGCCGACTGCCTGCCCCTCTTCCGCGGTTACGTTAGGGCCCGGGTGTCCTTGGAGAAGGAGCATGCGGTGTCCACCAACACCCTAGAGTTGTTCAGGGAGAGGAGTGCGCCACAGGGAGTGGAGTGCATCATTTCTCCCTCCCACTCTATTTTGATTTAGTCCCTACCATCTCCTTCACTGTTTTGCTCACACAGCACTGCCCTTTGATGTGAAGGGCAGGGTTTGTCACTGGCCACCCGAATGTTTTCCTACCAAAGAAAATCTAAAAAAAAAGGAAAAATAAAGAAAAAAAAATATATCCAGGAAAGTTTCCGGACTACTGGTCGGTCCGTGGCGGGTGGACTCTCTGCCGGAGGAGTTACGGGGGTTCAGCTGGAGTACCACCCATCTCTTCTACCTGGGGGTCTACCTCAGCCCGGCTGAGGAATCCTGGCCGGCCAACTGGCAGGAGCTGGAGGCCAAAGTCGCGGCTCGCCTAGGCTGCTGGACAGGACTGCTCCGAGTGCTACCTTACAGGAGTCGAGTGCTGGTCATAAACCAGCTGGTGGCCACCATGCTATGGTACCGGCAGGTCACTTTGGTCCCTCCTCCTGGCTTTGTCGCTGACATCCAGAGAACGTTGGTCGACTTCTTCTGGGACAAAATGATGTACTGGGTCGCTGCGCAGGTCCTTAGTCTCCCTATTGAGGAGGGCGGTCAGTCGCTGGTGTGCGTCCGCACCCA
Source organism: Chiloscyllium plagiosum (assembly GCF_004010195.1). Taxonomy (NCBI): domain Eukaryota; kingdom Metazoa; phylum Chordata; class Chondrichthyes; order Orectolobiformes; family Hemiscylliidae; genus Chiloscyllium; species Chiloscyllium plagiosum. The sequence goes on from NC_057712.1 coordinate 48,607,273, forward strand.
GGTCGCGACGTTCCGCCTTCAGACCTTGCGGCGATACCTTTACGTCGAGCCTCCTCCTAGGTGGTGCGCCCTGGCGACGTATTTTTTCCGCCAGATGCGTAACCTCAACTACGACACGCAGCTGCTGTTCGTCGACCGTGACGGTTTGGAGGTCGCCCTCAAGATGCTGCCTGTCTTTTGCCGGGACCTGATCACTGTTTGGAACATGGTCGAATCTCGCCGCGCCTACCCTCCGGCTGGAGTAGCGGCTGTCGTAAGGGAGCCGTTGATCAGGAATCCGCACCTCCGTGCTCGCGGGTTTGAGTGGCTGTCGGAGGGGAGGGCCGTGGCGGCGAGGGTGACCAGGGTCGGGGACGTGCTGGGTGCCGGGGGCCTGGGCTGGACGCTGCCGCAGGACATAGCAGGCAGGGCAGCGGTAGACGTCCGGTACGTGGCCACCGCCATCCGACGCCTTAAAACGGCGGTGCTCGGACCCGACGTACCAGGATTCCCTTAGTAGCTGCGAGTGAACAGGGAAAAGCCCAGCGCCGAATCCCCGCTCACCTGACGGGCGAGGGAAATGTGGCGTATAGAAGCGCTTTCTCTGACG
>NC_057712.1:48608296-48616143 GCF_004010195.1 Chiloscyllium plagiosum
TTAGGGCTGACTGCCTGCCCCTCTTCCGCGGTTACGTTAGGGCCCGGGTGTCCTTGGAGAAGGAGCACGCGGTGTCCACCAACACCCTGGAGTTGTTCAGGGAGAGGTGGGTGCCGCAGGGAGTGGAGTGCATTATTTCCCCCTCCAACTCTATTTTGATTTAGTCCCTACCCTCCCCTTCACTGTTTGATCACACAACACTGCCCTTTGCTTGTCATTGGCCACTCAGGTGTTTTCCTATCTTCCTGGTCGTGGAAATTGAATAAATATTCGTACACTTTGTGTCTCTCACCTGCACTCACACGCCATGGGTGCTGGGGAAAAATAAGCACAACTGCAGTTAGGCAGTTGTGTGGGGGTTTTAAAAAAAAGAAAATAAAACAGGAGGGTCAGTGATATTGTTCAAAAGAAAAATGGAAAAAAAAGAAATAAAAATATATAAACCAGAGAGCTCCCTCTAACTTTATTTTGATTTAACCCCTGCCCTCCCCTTCACTGTTTGATCACACAGCATTGCCCTTTGATGTGAAGGGCACTGCTTGTCACTACCCACCGGGTGTTTCCTTTCTTCCTGGTGGTGGAAATTAAATAAAGATTAGTGCACTTTGTGTCTCTCACTGTGTCTCACACCTGCACACACACACCATGTGTACTGGGGAAAAAATAAGCCCTACCGCAGTTAGGTGGTAGTGTGGGGGTAAAAAAAAATATATATATAAACCAGAGAGCTCCCTCTAACTCTATTTTGATTTAACCCCTGACGTCCCCTTCACTGTTTGATCACACAGCATTGCCCTTTGATGTGAAGGGCACTGCTTGTCACTGGCCACTTGGGTATTGCCTTTCTTCCTGGTGGTGGAAACTGAATAAAGTTTTGTGCACCTTGTGTCTTTCACTGTGTCTCACACCTACACACACACAACATGGTGCTAGGGAAAAATAAGTGTGGGAGTAATTAGAAGAAAAATTATATAAACCAGAGAGCCCCCTCTAAATTTATTTTGATTTAACCTCTGCCCTCCCCTTCACTTTTTTGATCATGCAACATTGCCTTTGATTAGTAGGGCACTGCTTGTCACTGGTCACTTGGATGTTTCTTTCCTTCTTGGTAGTGGAAATTGAATAAAGATTTGTACATCTTTTGATTTTCACTAGAAGAGGAAAAAAGAGAAAAAATATATAAACCAGATATCCCCCTCAAATTCTATTTTGATTTAATTCCTGCCCTCCTCTTCACTTTTTTGATCACTGGGGCATTGCCTTTTGATGAAAAGAGCACTGCTTGTCACGGGCCTCTCGGGTGTTTCCTTTCTTCCTGGCGGTGGAAATTGAATAAAGATTTGTACACCTGTTGTCTTTCACTGTGTCTCACACCTGCACACACACAAATTGGGCTAAAAAAAGAAACAGAAAAGAAAAAAATATAACCAGAAGATTAGCATGTTCTCAATTGAGGACTGACTCTGAGCTGGCTGGCCACAGCCAATATACTGTGCAATTCAAAAAAATATAAAACAGAGATCCCCCTCAAATTCTATTTTGATTTAATCCCTGCCCTCCACTTCACTTTTTGATCATGCAGCATTGCTCTTTGATAAGAAGGACGCTGCTTGTCACTGGCCACTCGGATGTTTCCTTTCTTCCTGGTGGTGGAATATGAGTAAAGTTTTCTGCACCGCTTCTTCGCTGTGTCCTACACCTGCACACACACACAGCATGGATACTGGGAAAAATAAGCACGACCACTGTTTGGGGTTATATTAAAAAAGAAAAACTGGAAAAACATCCCTGCCAACTCTGTTTTGATTTAATCCCTGCCCTCCCCTTCACTTTCTGGATCACGTCGGAATTGCCCCTGAAGAGAAGGATGCTGCTTGTCACTGACCATTCAGGTGTTTTATCTTCCTGGTGGTGAAATATGAATAAAGTTTTCTGCACTCCTTGTTTCTTCACTGTGTCCTCCACCTACACGCACACGACATGGGTGCTGGTGAGAAATAAGCTCTACTGATGTTCAGCAGTAGTGTGGGATTTTTAAAAAATCATATAAAAATATAAACCAGGTGATTTCAAATCTCCTCAGTTGAAGAGACTGACACTGAGCTGTATGCCCACAGCCAGGGTACTGTGCACAATTAAATAAAGGGTGTCTAGTTGATGGGATACCGCCCTCTCTGCCGTTATTTCAGAATGATCAGAGTGCAACTTGCCTAGTCTTTAAAGAAGCTATGTAAACATCCTCTCATCCTGTACCTTTTCTTTATCTCCAAGCAGTTATCTAATTTCCTTTTGAAAGTTATCACTGAATTTGCTTTCAACATCCTTTCAGGCAGCACATTTTGCATCAAAGTTACTCACCATGTTTAAAAATATACACTTTCTTCATCTGATTTTTGTTTCTTTTACCAAATACTCAGAGCTGTCCACTTTGGTTTTTAACAATTTTGTCACTAGTAATAATCTCTATTTAGGGAGAAAGTGAGGTCTGCGGATGCTGGAGATCACACCTCCCCCCTCACCTCCCTCCAAGGCCCCAAAGGAAACTTCCATATCCGCCACAGATTCACCTGCACCTCCACACACATCATCTATTGCATCCTCTGCACCCGATGTGGCCCCCTCTATATTGGGGAGACAGGCCGGCTACTTACGGAGCGTTTCAGAGAACACCTCTGAGACACCTGGACCAACCATCACATTTCCGACGCCCCTCCCCCAAGTCCCTCGTCCCTACCTTTTGTCTTAGCCTGCAGGACAAACTTTCCTCATTCCTGAAGAAGGGCTTATGCCCGAAACATCGATTCTCCTGTTCCCTGGATGCTGCCTGACCTGCTGCGCTTTTCCAGCAACACATTTTCATAATCTCTATTTACTCAATTGAAACTATTTACGATTTTGAGTGTCTCCATTAAATCTCTTCCTAACCTTCTCTGCTTTAAAGAGAGCAACCCAGCTTTTCCAATCTCTCCACAACATCAGTATCCTATTTATTTTTTAAAATACCTTTAGATCACTACTCAATGAAAACGTTCTCTATCCAAATCTAGTTGGATGATCAGTTATTAATTCGCACTGTAACCGCAGATCTGAGTATAATGAATCCCTTGGAGCAGGATTTAACACATTTGATTTTATCATGGTAATAAGACAAATAATGGGGAGGAGTTAATTGAACAGCAAATTTAGAACCTGCGATGAACAGGGTAAGAACAAAACATGCAATCAGACAAAGAGAGAGAGAGATCAGACTGGAAAATGTATTTGTTAACTATTGACATCAGATAACATTCAGTAAAACTGTTGAGATTAGCATCACTGGGTTCAAGATCCCTTTACTGAGAATTTTTTTAGTGTCATTAATCAGGAATCTCCACACCCAATACAAATTGATGGTTTCAGTTAATTGTAAATTGGGAGATAAAGTGGTGAAACAGAGATTAGATAGTCGAGATGATCACATTTCTGTTGCCTACGCAAGAGAATGAAAGAGGCATATAAGTCTCTTGAAATATGAGAATGGTACTTACACTATGCAGGATATATAGCACAGAGGCAGAACATTCTGTTCCAATTCTGTGCCAGTATTTATGCTTCACAAAACACTTTACCTGATTTTTCATCTAATTGCATGAACAGAGCTTTCATGTTCTTTAGCTTTCATGTGTTTATCTGGTTGTACCTAAATGTATCAGTAGCATTTCTCTCAACCACTCCTGGTGGTCGTAGGTTTCACATCTTACTATTTTGTTCCTTATTGGATTTAGTAGTAACTGTCTTCCATCGTATACATCAGTGTTCCCTTGTTAGAATTCCATTACATGTCCCTTATCAAATTCTAATTCTTAGGACCTCTATCGGGTCACACCTCAACCCCAACCTCTACAAGTTTTCCTGATTTAAATCTTAATTGTATGTAATGCTGCGATCAGGTGAGCAGAATGTCTGAATGGCTTTTCTCTTTCCATTATCCTCATTTGACTGCAACTGGACTTTATTTTGTTAAACTTGCCAATTCTGAGTGTTTAACTGTGTATGTGCAGTGATCACAAAGGATACAATCCAACATGTTTATTTAAATTGTAACAAAGAACATAGAATCTGACTGGGCATAAGCCCTTCATCAGGAACCAGGTTCTCCTGCTCCTTGGATGCTGCCTGACCAGCTGTGCTTTTCCGGCAAAAACTCTTGACTCTGATCTCCAGCATCTGCAGTCCACACTTTCTCCCTGTAAGCTAAAAGTCTTAAAATTAAAGAGGTATACAGCATGGGATGTTAAGTGACTTGACTGGATTCAGCATGAATCCAGTGGTAATGCTATTGTATTTCAGTTATCCTGGTGCTGAGTTTGAAGATGCAGGCTGACCACTTATCTATTTTCTTGAGACAACAGTGCTGGGTTGAAATTATTTTCAAAAGACTTTCTCTGTGGCATCTGGTATAGTCACAACCAACAAACAGAATTCAAAAGCAAACAGGTTGGGGAGAGAGAGAGAGACAGAGAGACAGAGAGAGACAGGGAAGAAAGAACATGCATATGTCCTTGTTCAGCATCTCAACTGCATACTCTTTTTTTTAGGGAAAACGGGTGCCTTAAATACACAAAAAGGGTTGGTTTCTCTTTCACATGGCCTTTTCTTTCCAGGGATCCCAAATGAGGTTATGGCCAATGTATTGCAATTGCAATCATGCCTCTGGCACAGAGCCTGTCCCTGTTGCACAGAAGGGAAGGAGAAGGAGGAGAGTGTTTGTCATTGGGGACTCAATAGTTAGAGGCTCAGATAGAAGGATTGTTGGGAACAAACGAGACTCACGGTTGATGTGTTGCCTCCCAGATGCCAGGTTCCGTGATGTCTAGGATCGTATCTTTTGGGGTCCTAAAGGGAGAGGGTTACCAGCCTCAAGCCGTTGTCCATGTAGGTACCAATGACACAGGTAGAAAGAGGGATAGGGATGTAAGGCAGGATTTCAGGGAGCTAGGTTGGAAGATGAGAGCTAGAACAAATAGAGTTGTTAACTCTGGTTTGTTACCCATGCCACGTGATAGGGAGGCAAGGAATATGGAGAGATATCAGCTGAACACATGACTGCAAGGATGGTGCAGGAGGTAGGGTTTCAGGTTTTTGGACAATTGGGGCTCACTCTGGGGAAGGTGGGATTTATACAAACAGGACAGTCTTCACTTGAACCAGAGGGTACTAATATCCTGGGTGGGAAATTTGCTGGTGCTATTTGGGTGGGTTTAAACTAGCTCAGCAGAGGGATGGGAACCGGGGGTGTAGTTGCAGTGCACAGGCGGATGAGAGTAGGAAGGACAGGGACAGGATTTCAGGGTCACAGGAATGTGCTGGCAGACAGCAAACTGGTTTGAAGTGTGTCTACTTCAACACGAGAAGAATCCGAAATAAGGTAGGTGAGCTTTGTTGTGGCCATTTTGGAGACATGGATAGAGCAGAGTGAGGAATGGATGTTGCAGGTTCCAGGGTTTAGGTCTTTCATTAAAAACAGGCAAGGTGTTAAAAGAGATGGTGGCATGGCCTTGTTAGTCAAAGATAGTATAACGGTAGCTGAGAGAATATTTGATGTGGACTCGTCTACTGAGGTAGTGTGGGCTGAGGTTAGAAACAGGAAAAGAGAGGTCACACTGCTTGGAGTTTTTTATTGTCTTCCGCAGAGTTCCAAGGAGGTGGAAGAAAAGATTAGCAAAATTATTCTGATTAGGAGTAAAAGGAACAGGGTGGTCATTATGGGAGACTTTAACGTCCCCAACATTGACTGGAAATGTTACAGGAGAAAGTGAGGACTGCAGATGCTGGAGATCAGAGCTGAAAATGTGTTGCTGGAAAAGCACAGCCGGTCAGGCAGCATCCAAGGAGCAGGAGAATCGACGTTTCGGGCATGAGCTCTTCTTCAGGAATGGCCCTGAAGAAGGGCTCATGCCCGAAACGTCGATTCTCCTGCTCCTTGGATGCTGCCTGACCTGCTGCGCTTTTCCAGCAACACATTTTCAGCTCTGGAAATGTTACAGCTCTAGTACGTCGGATGGATCAGTTTTTGGCAATGTGTACAGGAGGGTTTCCTGAAACAGTATGCCAAAGGGCCAACAAGAGGGGAGGCCACACTGGATCTGGTGCTTGGTAATGAACCAGACCAGATGTTTGAGTTAGTTGTAGGTGAGCACTTTGGCGAGAGTGACCATAATTCAGTTATGTTTAGTTTAGCGATGGAAAGGGATAGGTACATGCCACAAGTTAAGAGTTATCGATGGGGCAAGGGCAATTATAATGCAATTAGGCAAGAATTAGGATGCATAGAATAGGGTAGCAAAATGCAGGGGATGCAGACAATCAAAATGTGGAGCTGGTTTAAGGAACAGATATTGCGTGTCTTTGATAGGTATGTCTGTGTCAGGCAGGGAGGAAGTGATAAGGTAAGGGAACTGTGATTTACTACAGAAATTGCATCTCTTATTAAGAAGAAGAAGGAGGCTTATATGTTGATCAGGCAAAATGGTACAGACAAGGCGATGGAGAGTTACGGATCAGCTAGGAAGGATTTAAAGAGAGAGTTAAGAAGAGCAAAGAGACGACACGAACAGTCTTTAGCAAATAGAATAAAGGAGAACCCTAAAGCTTTCTATAGGTATGTGAGGAATAAAATGATGATTAGGGGAGGAATAGTGCCAGTCAAAGACAAAAGTGGGAAGTTGAGTGTAGACCCTGTAGAGATCGGAGAGGTGTTCACTCAGGAAAAGGAGAATATTGTAGAGAAGAAGAATGAGGTATGAGATATTAGACTAGAAAGGATTTGGTTAGTTATGCACAAGTGTTATTAATTCTAGAAGGAGTGAAAGTAGACAAGTCCCCTGAGCCAGATGGGATTTATCCGAGGATTCTCTGGGAAGCTAGGGAGGAGATAGCAGAGCTGTTGGCTTTGATATTTGAGTCGTGATTGTCTACAGGTTTAGTATCTGAGGACTGGAGGATTGCAAATGTTGTGCCCTTGTTCAAGAAGGGCAGCAGAAATGATCCAGGTAATTATAGACCAGTGAGCCTTATTTCTGTTGTAGGAAAGGTTTTGGAAAGGATTATAAGAGATAAGATTTATAACCATCTAGCAAGCAACAATTTGATTTCAGATAGTCAACGTGGTTTTGTCAAGGGCAGATTGTGTCTCACAAACCTCATTGAGTTTTTTGAGAAGGTGACCAAGCATGTGGATGAGGGTCGGGCAGTTGATGTGGTATACATGGACTTCAGTAAAGCCTTTGATAAGGTTCCACATGGTAGGCTGATGGAGAAATGCAGGGGCATGGAATTGAGGGTGATTTAGCAGTTTGGATTAGAAACTGGTTTTCTGAAATAAGGCAGCAAGTGGTGGTTGATGGAAAATATTCAGTCTGGAGTCTAGTTATTAGTGGTGTGCCACAAGGATCTGTTTTGGGACCACTGCTATTTGTCATTTTTATAAATGACTTAGACGCAGACATAGGTGGATGGATTAGTAAATTTGTAGATGACACTAAAGTCGGTGGATTAGTGGACAGTTTGGAAGAATGTTACAGGTTGCAGGGGGACTTGGATACACTGCAGAATTGGGCTGAGAGGTGGTAAATGGAGTTCAATGCAGATAAATGTGAGGTGATGCACTTTGGGAAGAATAACAGGAAGGCGGAGCACTGGGTCAATGGAAAGATTCTTGGTAGTGTGGATGTGCAGAGGGATCTTGGAGTCCATGTGCATAGATCCCTGAAAGTTGCCACCCAGGTGGAAGGCATACGGTGTGTTAGGTTTCAATGGTAGCGGGATTAAGTTCCAGAACTGCAATATCATGCTGCAGCTATACAAAA
>NC_057712.1:48616190-48653058 GCF_004010195.1 Chiloscyllium plagiosum
TGAGGGGTGATAGATTTAAAACAGATGTCAGAGGCAGGTTCTTTACGCAGAGAGTGGTAAGGGCATGGAATGCCCTACCTGCTAATGTAGTCAACTCAGCCACATTAGGGAGATTTAAACAATCCTTAGATAAGCACATGGATGACTTTGGGATAGTGTAGGGGGACGAGCTGAGAATAGTACACAGGTCGGCGCAACATCGAGGGCCGAAGGGCCTGGTCTGCGCTGTATTGTTCAATGTTCTATGTTCTATGTTCTATGTTGCAGAATGCCTCTCACAGCAGAGTACCATTTTCTAAGTGATCACATCTGATGCTTTGTCTCCACTCAGTTAGTACCTGGTTGAGCGTTTGGATGTTGTACTAACAGAATAGAGGATGTTGATCATCCATATTCTGCTAAATTATTTAGTTTCTGTGGAATTTTCAGGCAGGTAAACACCGAGTCAACAATATCAGAATGCAAAAGGTAGAGTATTGCAAATTATGTAACCACCTTTGGTTATGAGATTAAATCATGAGAATATATTTTTAGCTTTTTTTTTAGAAAAAAGACTAATTGTGGATTTGAGACTAATAGATTCAAAAGTATCTTTAATATAAATATAGTTTTGTGAAATTAATTGCATGGAGAATGATGACCACTAACCAGAAATTCATTGAGCCTCCTCCACTTGGTACTTCAGGCTAAAGGTGAATGCAAATGCTTCAATCGAATGCAACTGCTTCAGCTTGGACTCCCGGTTTTTGGGGTTAGGGACATCTGTGGGAGATTAATTGGATATTAATTGTGTGAAGTGGTGGGCACTAACTGGAGAGTTATTTTTGTTTTTGTAAATGAAAGAAAGAAGGGAATCTTCTGATGCAATGGTACTGTCCTTACATCTGGGATAGAAAATCTGTTTTAAATCTCACCTTATGCTGTGAGACTAAAATGTTAGAATCGAAGGTGTATGCTTGTAATGTGTAACTCTGTAAACAAATATTTTTCATAACAGCCAAAGATTGGTTTCTATTCTATCCTTCAGAAAATGGCTTTCTGAATTATAGCAACAAATAACCTCCCAGTTTTGATTTCACCTTCATAAATCTTTATTTTCACCTTCTCATGTAGCTTTGTATCCTTTTTAGAATAATGCAGTAATTTGTGTGGCGTTACCAATCTTTTACATAGTTCTAACCTAATTCCACCATTTTTCAACTGTAAACCTTTATAAACAAACCTTACTTCCATTTATGAATGAGATGGATTCTATTGTCTACCTGAGCATTGGAACTTTTAACCTCTCACTGTCTGTCCCCTAAACTCACTGGTTCATGTAAAATATCAAGTTGTGAGCATTACAGTCTATATTGTAAATCTTGACTGGGATTACTAAGAGCAATTTTGAAACTGTTTTCTCATTTCTCTTAACTAGGGATGGCACGGTGGCTCAGTGGTTAGCGCTGGTGCCTCACACCATCAGGGTACCATGTTCGATTCCAGCCTCAGGCAACTGTCTGTGTGGAGTTTGCACATTCTCCCCGTTTCTGCATGGGTTTCTTCTGGGTGCTCCGGTTTCCTCCCACAGTCCAAAGAGGTACAGGTCAGATTAATTGGCCATGTTAAATTGCCCATAGTGTTAGGTGCATTAATCAGAAGGAAATAGGTCTGGATGGGTTACTCTTTGGAGGGTCAGTGTGGTCTGGTTGGGCCGAAGGGCCTGTTTCCACACTGTAGGGAATCTAATCTAATTTCACTTCAGCTGTTGGTTATATAACCATTGGCACTCTGCACTTGTGGATAATGACACCATGTAAATCCATCAGTGAAATTACTGCCTTGAAATCATACCCAACTATCCATTATTTTAGTCAGATTCCACTTTGGAGCACTAATTAATTAATGCCAGATCAAATAAATGAATTGAGGGCCATAAAGTTGTTTGTTTGCAATATTCTCAAATAACACTTGGTGAAATCACACAAGTGCACTTCATTAAATATTATTGCAGTCTATGCTGGTGTTGATTCATTTCCTCACTGGCTACAGTTGCAGCCCAATGAGCTTCAACCCCGATGTAACGTGACAGCCAGCTGTCAGTCTTAGTCAATATTCAGTACACAGGGAATCCTTAGTAACCCATTTGACCTCAGAGAAATTACTGACATGCACACTTCTGTCAGCATCCACAGTGTTAGAGGTTGCCTCAGAGTCACTTGTAGACTCTCGCATCAGCATCATCAGATAGAGAAATGAAGACTGCACTGTTACCAAGGGCTTTTGCAGAGGAGGTGGAGGAACCATTTCTCTTGGCAGCAGGGTCAGAAACTATATGCCCCAGCTTTAAGGTAACTGATAAAAATAAATGCCAGCTCCTTTACACATAGTGATCTGGAATGCACAGTCTGAAAAAATGGAAGGCACAGTTGTGAAAATAATTTCCAGAAGACATTTGAACCCCAGCTAAAGAAGGAGAAATTAGCTTGGCAATGAGGAAGAAGGAAAAGCCCAAAAGACATGTTGGGCCGATTGGCCTTTCTCTGTGCTATTTGATTCTCGCCAGAATTTTGTGAATATTACTCATTCTGAAATGGGTCCAAATACATTTCAGCGGATGTTTATCTTGTGTATGTTTTTACAGCACCTTATTATGTTGTCAAAATATCACAGCAAATTACTCTGACTATTAGCAGCACCATCCCACAAACAGCAATGTGATGACTAATCAGCTAGTGTGTTTTATTTTGGAGGTATCAGTTACAGCAAGTGATTCTGATTTTGAAGCCCCGAGAGCCCTCTGCCAATTGTCAAATTATAGGATTGAATCTACATTTCAACAAGACAAAAATTCATTTCAGTCCTTCACCTCAGGATTAGGAAAGCCCTTGGACACTCAACAATGTTGCACTCCTCTGTATTGCCTTCTGTTGTCAGTTCAAATGACTATCATAGAATTGTAGAAGGATTATATTTTTTCAGTCCACCATATCTTTGTAAGAGCCATACAATTGCATGACTTTTCTGTACTCCCTCATAGCTTGACAAATATCAATTTTTGAAGTATTTATCTAATTTCCTTTTAAAAGTCATTGAAGCTGCTTCTATTGCCCTTTCAGGAAATTCACGGACTAAAAAAAGTCTAATCTCCATGGTCGTTGAGGCAAGTACCTTACATTTGTTCCCATGGTTTACTGTATTTATGTGACCAAAACACCTCATAATTTTGAATTCATTTTGAAGTTCAAAGATATCAACCACTTTTTCATGGGAACAGGGCAAGAAATTTCAGTCTCTCAACTGCAGTTTAGTTTATTATTCATCTATAAGATGCAGTTTCACTACCTGAACCTGCATTTATTGCCAGTTCCCAGTTGCCTTGAAAAGATAGTGGTGAACTGCCTTCTTGGTCTGCTGCAGTCTGTATGCTGTAGGTACATCTACAATGCTGTTAGGCTGAGAGTTCAATGATTTTGACCTAGTGACACTGAAGTAATGGCAATATATTTCCAAGTCAGGATGTGAGTTTCTTGAAGGAGAAGCTGTAAATGATAATGTTCCCATGTGTCTGCTGCCCTTGTTCTTCTAGATGGTAGTGGCCATGAGTTTGAAAGTTGCTATCTAAGGAAGCTTGGAGAATTTCTGTCGAGCATCTTGTAAATGGTACACACTGCAGCTACTGAGCGTCAGTGGTGGACATGTTGAATATTTCTGAATGTGGTGACAATTAAATAGGCTGTTTTATCCTGGATGGTGTCAACTATCTTGAGTGTTGTTGGAGCTGCACCCATTCAGGCAAGTATGGAGTATTTAATGACACTCCTAATTTGTGTCTTGTGAATGGTAGACAAGCTTTGAGAATTCAGAAGATGAGTTACTCATTGCTCTTATTGCTTCAGTTTTAAGCTTCAGTTTTAAGCTTCAGTTTTAAGCTTCAAGTCAATGGCAACCCCCCCCCCGTTGATAATGGGAATTTTAATGATGGTAATGTTATTGAATGTCACGGACTAATGGTTAGATTTTCTCATGATGGAAGTGCTTATTGCCTGGCACTTGTTTTGCATAAATATTACTTGCCATTTGCCAGCCTAGATATTGTTAAGGTCTTGATGCATTTAGACATGGATTATTTTAGTAAGTGAGAAGTTGTGAATGGTGCTGAATATTCCTACTTCTGACCTTTTGATGAAAGGAAGGTATTTAATAAAGCAGCTGAAGATGTTTGGGTCTTGGACGCTACTTTGAGGAATTCCTGCAGAGATATCCTGGAATTAACATAACTGACCTCCAACATACACAACCATCGTCCTACATACCAGGTATGACTCCAGCCAATGGAGAATTTTTCCCCTGATTCCCATTAGTTCTACTTTTGTCAGAGCTCCTTGATGCCACGCTTGATCAGCTGTGGTTTTGATGTTTAGCCGTTGCAATCTAAGTACATCCAACAATTTCATGATATCACATGGAGTGAACTGAATTGGCTGAAGACTGGCCAAGATGGGCCATCCTGCTTGCACATCTGGCTAAAGATTGTTGCAAATGCTTCAGCCTGATTGATTGTACTGATGTGCTGGTGGCTCCCATCATTGAGGATGGGGAATGTCTCCCGGTATTCTGGAGAGGTCATATTTAGACGCTAACTCATGGGAGCACCTCGACTTGTGATTGAGCAAAATGGTGTTTTGTTATTGGGGAAGACACTGAGCACATCAGTGTGGTGGGAAGCTGGAATGTACCATCTGAGAGGGTAGTTGAGGCAAGCATTCTCCCCTTTAAGAAGTGCTTGGATGAGCACTTGAAGTGTCATAACATTTATGGCTAGAAGCCTAATATGGGAAAATGAGTCTAATAGTATGTTTTCAGTGATGCAAACTTAATGGGTTGAAGGGCCCCTTCTATAATGTATGATTCTATAATTCTTTGATTTACATCTGGAGTCTTCATTGGAATGTGCAGAAGTGAAATTGACAAATTGGAAGTAATAGAGTTGAAAAATGTGGTGCTGGAAAAACACAGCTCTCCAGGCAGTATCCGAGGATGCCTACTGCGAAATCTGCAGTCCTCACTTTCTCCAAATTGGAAGTAGTAACAAATCTCCAATACAACACTCCAAGCAGCATCTGCCTTGTATGTGGCAGAGTGTGCACATCATGCGCTAGACTAAACAGCCATCCTAGATCCCATAAAAGTGGAGTGGACACAATTTATCCTCAATCTCAAAGGATTGCCTCAGCAGGAGAAGAAGTGGAATGGATCTCTATTCTTCAGTAAGATGGTGAATCTGTGGAGCTCATTATCACAGAGGGCTGAAGAGGCCAAGTCATTGGGTGTATTTAAAATAGATATAAATAAATTCTTGATTAGTAAAGGGATTAAGGATTAAAGGGAGAAGGCAGGAGAATTGTGTTGAGAAACAAAGACTGGATCGAATACTGAAGCAGGCTTGATGGGTCGAATATTCTAATTCTGCTCCGATATCTTATGATCTGTGGTCTATACTTACTCTATTTGTCAACCTGGGTTCTGTAGGGATGCCAGTGCCACTATTTCATAAATCAAACACACTTAAAATTCAAAATGTTTGGCATAAAAATCATGAGTTCCATTTCTTTCACATGTGAACCAATATTGACAGAACAGATTGCTCCAGACAGAAACAGAAAACGTGAGGAAAAAGGAATTATTCAGAGTGGCCAGAATGTGGGAAGTAGTGTACCACAAGAATCAATACTGGGGTGCACTGTTGTTCACAACTGACAATTGGACTTTCATCCAATTGGATTTGATTTGGACTTTGGAATACAAAATACTATTTCTAAATTTGAAGCTGACACCAAATGGAGGCATTCAGTACTGTGAATGACAGTATCAAGTTGCATGAGGACATTAGTAAATCTGTAGAGCTGGCAAATGGAGTTCAACACAGAAAGATGCAAGGGAGTATTTTGGTAGGAAGAAAAATGAAGTCACTCATTACTTGGAAGAGACAAGTTCAGATAGAATAGAAGCTCAAAGGGCTCATCAGGTAGAAATACACTAATTGCTGAAAGTTGTACCAGAGATCAATTAGACCATAAAAACAAACCAAAACAAGTAATAAATTTTATTTCTAGAGAGATAGAATTGTAGATCAGGAAAGTTACACTAAAATGGTATTAAACTTTGTCTAAACCATCCTAATAGACATTCTGGTTACCATATTATTAATAAAAATAAATATAAACTCATATGAGAAGGTACAAATACAATTTATAAAGATGACTCCAGAGGTCATAGAATGACCTCATAGAGGTATTTAAAATTGTGAATGGCTTTGATATAGAAGATAAAGAGTAAATGTTTTATCTTGTGGGAAAGAGCATACTGAAGGCCATTAATATAAGATAGTCATCAAAAAATCCAGCACATAATTAGGAAAAGACATCTTCAGCCAGGAGTGTTGGGAATGTGGAACTCACTACCATGGAGAATCATTGAATAAAACATGAGAAATACCTTTAAGGGGAAACTGTACATGGAGATGATGGAGAAGTGGGTAAAGGGTGATGATGCCATAGTCAGATGAGGAAGGATGGAGCTGGGAGTCTTGAGAGAAGCATGAACATGAGCATGCACTGTTTGGGCCAAATTTCTTATTCCTATGTTGTATCCAATTCAGCTTGTAAACTATAATAGTGACTTATTAAATAGTTATGGCATTTCATAAAATCAGTTTCCTGCAACTAAAGAGGATTTACACAAGTTGGAATTTTATTGAAAGACCTGATCAGGGCCCTTCTGAGAGGGAGAGGATTCAATCTCACCTCCTTTTCCAAAACTCTAAAGAAGCTGCAGCAAAAGGCATTGGATGCAGAAATCAGGCTCCACAGCTGCAGGTTCTACGTCAGGAAAGATGAAGGTTCAGCATTATTAGTGCAGATATTAACAGGAAAATTCAAGGTAGATCAAGGTGAACTATTTCCACTGATTGGGGCTTCTAGAACCAGGGGGGCATATTCTGAGAATTAGGGCCACACCATTCAGGAGAGTTGTTGGGAAGTACTTCTACAGATGTTTGGAACGCTTTTCCTCAAATGGCAGTGGATGCTGGAATAGTTGTTAATTTTAAACCTGAGACAGATCATTTTTACTAAATAAATGTAATAAGGGATACGGACCAAAGAAATATATGGAGTTTGGCAACAGATCAGCCGTGATTTCATTGAGTGGTGGAACAGACTCGGAGGTCTGAATGGCCTGCTCCAGTGTGATTCCTTTTCTATTGCCTCCATGAGAAAAACAAAGGTGTACAGTTGTACACCCTTGATCTGAACTCATCAGTTACAGACACTGGTACAGAAACAGAAATACAGGTACCAACTCATGGACATTAACATACACACACACACAAAATCAGTTGTGTAATCACATCCACTGAAACACACCTGTCTCAACATCCCTCACAGATCAAACAACCCACAGCCAACAGCTTAGTGTCTATGTCGCTTAGTATTTTCCTGTATGCTTCATGCTTTCTTTAAAGTCATTTATGAAATATGGATACCTCTGATGAGGCCAACATTTATTCTCCAACCTTAACTACTCTCAAGAAGGTAGTGATGATCCACCTCCCTGAACCACTGCAGTCCACATTGCTATTAGGAAGGGAGTTCCAAGACCAGTGGCAGTGAATGAATAGAACATAGTTCCAAGTCAGAATGGTGTGTAGCTTTGATGGGAACTTGCAGATGGTGCTGTTTCCATGCATCTGTTCCCTCTTTCTATCTAAATACTAGGGTTTTGATTGTGAAGATGCTGTCTAGGGAACGATGATGGGTTGCTGCAATGCATCTTGTAGATGGCGCACACTGCTATTACTCCACATCAGCGGTGAAGGGAGTGATTGTTGAAGGTGTGGGACGCCTTGTCTTGGATGGTGTCACGTTTCTTGAGTCTTGTTGGAGTTGCACCCAACTAAACAAGTGCAGAGTTTTCCATTAAATCCGGACCTTTGCTTTGTAGATAGTGGGCAGTCACTGGAGAGACAGCAGGTCAGTTACATGCTGAGGAATTCCTATCCACTGAAGTGCTTGTGTACTACAGTATTTATATGGTAAGTCCATATCAATTTCTGGTCAATAGTAACCACTTGATGTTGAGAGATTCAGCAACAGTAATCCAAGTGAATATCAAACTTCAACACCAAAGACACCTGCAGTATATCCATCAGCCTAGATTCCTCTTTGCACCTTACTATTCAGTTTACAATCATTTCCATTGCAGGAATTAATGTTTACAGGTCCCCTTTAGAAGTATCTTGCTCTTAAGAATGAATGAACGAGATGGGTGCACAATCCTTGAGTCCACAATGATCCACGGTGATGCTGAACAGTTGTCATTTTCTGTAAAAGATTAACATTTTGGCGGAAGCAAAGACAAATTTTAATGTGATTTGTTGCTCTGAAAACACAAGTTTTGTTTTCTCAGTGCAGTATATAAGTCATAGAGGTGTACAGCATAGAAACAGACACTTCGGTCCAACCCGTCCATGCCGACCAGATATCCCAACCTAATCAAGTCCCACCTGACAGCACCCGGCCCATATCCCTCCAAACCCTTCCTATTCATATACCCATCCAAATGCCTCTTAAACGTTACAATTGTACCAGCCTCCACCACTTCCTCTGGCAGCTCATTCCATACACGTACTACCCTCTGTGTGGAAAAGTTGCCCCTTAGGTCTCTTTTATATCTTTCCCCTCCCTCCCTAAACCTATGCCCTCTAGTTCTGGACTACTCGACCCCAGGTAAAAAACTTTGTCTATTTACCCTATCCATGCCCCTCATGATTTTGTAAACCTCAATAAGATCACCCCTCAACCTCCGATGCTGCAGGGAAAACAGCCCAAGCCTGTTCAGCCTCTCTTTATAGCTCAATCATCCAACCCTGGCAACATGCTTGTAAATCTTTTCTGAACTCTTTCAAGTTTCACAACATCTTTCTAATGGGAAGGAGACCAGAATTGCACGTAATATTCCAACAGTGGCCGAACCAATGTCCTGTACAGCTGCAACATGACCTCCCAAATCTTGTACTCGATACTCTGACCAATAAAAGAAAGCATAACAAACGCCTTCTTCACTATCCTATCTACCTGTGACTCCACTTTCAAGGAGCTATAAACCTGCACTCCAAGGTCTCTTTGTTCAACAACACTCCCTAGGACCTTACCATTAAGTGTATAAGTCCTGCTAAGTTAGCTTTCCCAAAATGCAGCGCCTTGCATTTTTCTAAATTAAAGACGATCTGCTACTTCTCAGCCCATTGGCTCATCTGGTCAAGATCCTGTTGTAATCTGAGGTAATCTTCTTCCTGTCCACTACACCTCCAATTTTGGTGTCATCTGCAAACTTACTAATCGTACCTCTTATGCTCACATCCAAATCAATTATGTAAATGACAGAAAGTAGTGGACCCAGCACCGATCCTTGTGGCACTCCACTGGTCACAGGCCTCCATTCTGAAGAACAACCCTCCACCACCACCCTCTGTCTTCTAGCTTTGAGCCAGTTCTGTATCCAAATGGCTAGTTCTCCCTGTATTCTGTGAGACCTAACCTTGCTAACCAGTCTCCCATGGGGAACCTTGTTGAATGCCTTACTGAAGTCCATATAGATCACATTTACCCTCTGCCCTCATCAGTCATCTTTGTTACTTATTCAAAATCTCAGTCAAGTTTGTGAGACATGATTTCCTATGCATAAAGCCATGTTGACTCTCCCTAATTAGTCCTTGCCTTTCCAAATACATGTACATCCTGTCCCTCAGGATTCCCACCAACAACTTGCCCACCAGCGACATCAGGTGCACTGGTCTATAGATCCCTGGCTTGTCCTTACCACCTTTCTTAAACAGTGGCACCATGTTTGCCAACCTCCAGTCTTCCAGCACCTCACCTGAGACTATCGATGATACAAATATCTCAGCAAGAGGCCCAGCAAGCACTTCTCCAGCCCTCCACAGAGTTCTCGGTTACACCTGATCAGGTCCTGGGGATTTATCCACTTTTATGCATTTCAAGACATCCAACACTTCCTCCTCTTTAATTTGGACATTTTGCAAGGTGTCACCATCTATTTCCCTACAGTCTACATCTTTCATATCCTTATCCATAGTAAAAACTGATGCAAAACACTCGTTTAGTATCTCCCCCATTTTCTGCGGCTCCACACAAAGGCCACCTGGCTGGTCTTTAAAGGGCCCTATTCTCTCCCTAGTTACCCTTTTGTCCTTAATGTATTTGTAAAAACCCTTTGGATTCTCCTTAATTCTATTTGCCAAAGCTATCTCACATCCCCTTTTTGCCGTCCTGATTTCCCTTTTAAGTATACCTTTACTGCCTTTATACTCTTCTAAGAATTCACTCGATTTATCCTGTCTATACCTTACATATGCTTCCTTCTTTTTCTTAACCAAATCTTCAAATTCCTTAGTCATCGAGCATTCCCTATACCTACCAGCTTGTTATAAAAATGACGACAAGGAATTCTTTCAGGTTGGAATTTTTTTTTTAAGTTTAGTTGAGAAATTAAGAACTAAAAAAGCATTGTGACTCAATTTTTGCAACTTATAAGCTTGATTCTGAGAAAAGTTTAGTGGTTCAAAGAATAGATCCAAGTCATGTTCCTGAACAAAACGTTGGGGCTATTATTGAGGGATAAAGTAACACCAAAGGAATATTGAAGGACAGTTGTGAATTCAATCCTAACAAAATGGGTTGCTATAAAGATAAAAAAAAGTTTCACATGGGCTGAAAGAGGATAAAAATGGTAATGAGAGCTTTATCACCGTGGTGGGGCTGGGTGTTTTTGACACAGGGTGTAGCCAATGTTTCACATGAGACCCTAATTCCATGAACAACGCTGACAGTAATGAGCTTCTGAACTCCTACTGCATCAGAACTCTGTAAAGGGAACAGCTGTCGAGTGATACTGTTGCAATTACATTTTGAATTTAAAAAAACTCTCTCATCCTGTGGAGGCATAGCACAAACGTCTAAATAAGCCTTAGTGACACATTCCTCAGAGGCCTAAAGAACAATAATATCCAATATTTTAAGCAGAGGCTGCTGTTGTGGAAAGAGATTGCAATACAAACTCAGCATGGAAATTACCAAAATATGTACTTACAAACTGTACAGGAAGTTATTTTCTGCAGCAATTGTTACACTTGCCTTCGGAGCCACCAAACATCTCAATGTCACAATGCTTTGCTCATAGTCAATTCAGTTACAACTGGATAAAATGCGAGAGTAGAAGAAACTGGTGCTCCAGATCATAGTAAAGATTCTGGTCGCAAACAAAATTCAAGGTCATGGTCATCCTGGATTCAAAAGTAGTTCAGGAAACTGGAAATTCTTGACTGCATACATGATAGATATGAAAACAAAATTTGACGTTATCAAGCAGGAAGATCAAGAGTGGCACTCAGTCAGAGGGCAAGAGAATTATCACAGAGGACGAGAGTAATAAAGCTGAAAATATAATTCCAGTACCAACAGCAGAAATTAAACTAGGAAATTCAGAACGTATTTTCATCATTAATACAGCTGCTGCAGTATCCATTATCTCAGAAAGCGAATAGAAAAGATCCTTAAATCACATTCCCTTGCCCCAAACTAGTGTTCTATACTTACTAAATAAAAGCAAATTACTGCAGATGCTGGACTCTGAAACCAAAAGAGAAAATCTCTGCAGGTCTGGCAGCATCTGTAAAGAGAGAAAAGAGCTGACGTTTGAAGTCTAACTGACCCTTTATCAAAGCTGACAAAGGGTCAGTTAGACTCGAAACGTCAGCTCTTTTCTCTCTTTACAGATGCTGCCAGACCTGCTGAGATTTTCCAGCATTTCCTCTTTTGGTTCTATACTTACTGATGTGTTTATACGTTACAACTGACTGAATGAACACACATTGATTTAATTTCACTGACAGAGTGACTGAAGGCATGGGAGGATACATTTATCAAAGAAAATCATGTTGCAATGCCATGTAACTATCTGCCCGGTCTGGAATCTAAGCAATAATACAACAATGTTGAGGAGAAGAATCCTTATCTTGGTCTCATTAAATGCTTCACAGGCATACTTCCCTCCCAATAAAAATAAGCAGAGGGCTTTGAAGACAATGTTATTAAGTATATTCAAGACTGAGAAAGATTTTTTTTTAATCAATAAGGGATTCAGAGAGTATGGGGGAAAGGTAGGGGATTGAAGTTGTGGATTATCACATCAACCATGATTTCATTGAATGGCAGAGCAGAATTGATGGGCTGAATGGCCTACATTTGTTCCTATGTCTTATGCTCTTATGGTCTACCTCCAAGAATACAGGGATCTTTCAGTATCACTCAAGCTCAAATGGGATCTTCTTTCACAGCAGTAGAGCCTAAATTCACAGCTTGTTAACTTGGAGATATAATTATTACGATTGTTTCAAGCCTTCACTCAATCAACAATCACCATGCATGCAACAAAGTGGGTCACATACACTGGGCATATTGGTAAATCATTTTAGTCAATGAAACTATGCAGGCTTTCGTGATTTTCCAGCTAGGACTCAATCCTTGAGTAGGATCTCATCACAGGTGAGGACCAGGAATAGCCTTGTGTAGTAGGCCACATCAATTCTCTGAACACTAATAACACAAGTTTCCTCTCGAGGGGAGGGGACTTCTGAAATCTTTGCTTTTGTAGGTTTATTTTTGAGAAAGAACTTCATTTTTGTAGCATCTAATGGCCACAGGATGTCCTAAAGCACTTTACAGTTCATAAAGTAGTTGAAAGTAGTCAGCGTTGTGATGCAGGGTACAGAGCAGCGAATACATACAGAATAATGTACCAAAAATAGCAATGTGGTGGTGACAAAATTAATTTTCTTTCATTTGTACATGAGATATGAACATACTGATAAGCAATAATGTTGATTAAAGTATAAATGTTATTCTTTTACTGTACAAAACAAAATCCTAATCTCCTCAAATAGATATCTCACAGACAGCGAGAAAATTAGACCATTCAAGTGAAAGATAGTCCTTTCAGTGCCAATAGCCCCAAGCTTCAAAAGAAAAATATTCTCCAAAGGCCTCAGAGAGAAGATAGCTGAGCTTCCTTCTGAATGATACTCCAGGACTCAATTGATAACTTATTCCAAGCAATAACAAAGTCGTACTGTCCAGCAATTCCACTTCCTCAGACTGAACATTGCACTTATAACTGTCATCAATTACATGACTAGTGGGAGCGACATTGAAATGTTTTGATTATTGCTCATAATCTAGTAGTGCCGAAAAGTGAATTGTTCAAAGGCATGATCATTATTTATCTTTAACTCAAGGAATTTTTAGAAAATCTGAACCTTTGCCTCAAAGGATTCAAAAACGATTTACAAGAATGTTAGCAGGGTTGGAGGATTTGAGCTACAGGGAAAGGCTGAATAGGCTGGGGCTGTTTTCCCTGGAGCGTCAGAGGGTGAGGTCTTATCTTATAGAGGTTTATAAAATTATGGATAGGGTAAATAGACAAGATCTTTTCCTTGGGTGGGGGAGTCCAGAACGAGAGCACATAGGTTTAGGGTGAGAGGGTGGAGATGTAAGAGGGACCTAAGGGGCAACATTTTCAAATAGAGGGTGGTGCGTGTGTGGAATGAGCTGCCAGAGGAAGTGGTGGAGGCCGGTAAAATTACAGCATTCAAAAGGCATCTGGATGGGAATATGAACAGGAAGGGTTTAGAGAAATATGGGTCAATTGCTGGCAAATGGGACTGGATTAATTTAGGATATCTGGTCGTATGGATAAGTTGGAGTGAAGGGTTTGTTTCTGTGCTGTACATCTCTGCGACTCTATTGTCTAATGAACAAATTTCTTAAAACCCTAAGTTGAAGTACATCAGGATTCTCGGGCTGGTCAGGCACCTCTCCAACAATTTACTAAAGACCTTGTTCCACATAATTAAAATTTTCATGAATTCCTTCCTTCCTTTTACAGAAAGATGGAGGGAGAGGTTGTATTCCAAAGTTGTATTCAATGCTGAGACAATAAACTTATAGAATGCCAAGTCGAAAGATAGAATGTTGTTCAATGAGTTTGTGTTGAACTTCACTAGAATACTGCAAAAAGACATGGACAAAATGATAAGCATAAGAGCAAGGTGAAGGATTAACATATCAACCGATTGGAAATTCAGGATCATACCCTTGGACTTAACAGAGATAGCTCGCAAAGCAATCAATCAATTTTGTTTGGATTCACACAGTAGAAGAGACCACATTGTGAGTGGCAATACAATAGACTGAACTTATTTCACCTGGGAAGCATTGGGGAGATTATATGTGATTCATGGGGTTTGTAGATAACATTAATAAGTAGCTGACATCCATAAAGACAGAGAACATCTGGAAGAGAAGGGAAGATTGAAGATGGGCAAGTGATATTGAGGAAAGCTGAAGTTTGGAAACACTGTTAATGAAACTTTCTAGATCATGAAGAAAACAGAAGGTAGAACCATTACCATCATCAAATTCTCAGGAAAAGAAAAATATTTGAGAAAACAGTTTGACAAGTGTACTTGTCAGGCTGAAAACAAAGAAGAGGATCAAGAGTGTAGTGCTGGAAAAGCACGGCAGGTCAGGCAGCATCCAAGGAGCAGAAGAATCGACGTTTTAGGCAAAAGCCCTTCATCAGGAATGAGGCTGTGAGCTAAGGGAATGGGGAGATAAATGGGAGGGGGTTGGGGTTGAAAGGAAGGTAGTTGAAAGTTCGATAGGTAGGTGGAAGTGAGGGTGAAGGTGACAGGTCAGAGAGGAGGGTGGAGCAGATCAGTGGGAAGGAAGATGAACAAGTAGGACAGGTCATGAGGGCATTGCCAAGTTGTAAGGTTGAAACTGGGAAAAGGTAGGGGGAGGGAAAATGGGGAAAATGGCGAAATCCACATTGACACATGGGGTTGGAGGGTTTTGTAGATGAGGCTATCTTCCTCCAGGCGTCAGATGGTAAGGGAGTTGGCGATGGAAGAGACCCAGGACCTGCATGTCCTTGGTAGTGTGGGAGGGGGAGTTGAAGTATTTGGCCACGGAGAAGTGGGGTTGGTTGGTGCCAGTGTCCCGAAATGTCTGAAGTGAAACTGATGCTTTCTGGCTTAACACCAGACAGTAGCTTTTTGGTGTTTCATTGCAATCAATGCAAATCTTTCCATTAAATTGGATGAGAATTTTTTTTAGCAATGGTAGAAGCATATGTACTCAGTGATTCGTGGATGAACATTTAGAAGCAGTTCTGAAGAAATATAAACTGTTTCTGTCCACAGATACTGACAGACCTGCTGAGTTTCTCATGTGTTCTCTGTGCCTGTTTCAGATTTTCAAAATCTGCAGTATTTTGCCTTTATTAAGTGGATGAAAATGTTTGGGACCCTTGGATTTAAAGAAAGCTTCAAGAATATAAAGTAAGTGACCCTTTGCAACAAAATCAATTGGTCAGTGCATTGATTATAGAAGTCCGGATATCATGTTATGTCTGTACAGGATATTGATGAGGCTACTTTTGGAATACTGCATTTATTTCTGGTCCCCTGCTATAGGGAGCAAATTGTGAAACTTGAAAGAGTACAGAAAAGATTTACACAGATGTTGCTAGGTTGGAGAGTTTGAGCTATAGGGACACACTGAATATGTTGAGGCTATTTTCGCTGGAACTTCAGAGGCTGAGGGATGACCTTATTAAGGTTTATAAAATCATGAGGAGGATTGGTAAGTGAATAGTCAAGATCTTTTTCTCAGGGTAGGGAGTCCTAAACTAGACAGCCTAGGTTTAAGCTGAGATGGGACACAAAGGGTAGTGCTTTTATGGAACAAGCTGCCAGAGGAAGTGGTTGTTGGGCCAAAGGGCCTGTTTCCACACTGTAATCTAATCTAATCTAATCTAGACAGCCTAGGTTTAAGCTGAGATGGGACACAAAGGGTAGTGCTTTTATGGAACAAGCTGCCAGAGGAAGTGGTAGAGGCTGGTACAACTACAACATTTAAAAGGCATCTATTTGGGCACATGAATAAAAAGGGCTTAGCGGGATATGGGCCAACTGCAGGCAAATGGGACTAGATTAGTTTAGGATATCTGGTTAACGTGGACGAATTGGACCGAAGGGTCTGTTTCCATCCTGTACAACTCTACGACTTTAGAACCGAATCACTTAATAAACAAGAGTAGTTAGGTCAAGGATGGTCTGTGTTCCTGATACATTAATGATCTATTGACAAAATCTATTTTTGATGTGCAGCTTTAAGGACACATTGATGGAAGAATTAGTAGGATTTTGAAAGGCTGCCTGGAAAGCACTTTGGGTGTGTAATTGCAGGCACAGAAATCACTTCAATTCTGGTCACAGTGATCTGTTGTGCATCACCTTTAAGTTCTCTGGCTCAGAATCTTTGTATCCCCCTGTGTATTTCAGAGCTACACTCTTTAATCACATTATGAAAATCGGACATACATTATGGGTCACTTACAAAAACAGCAAAGCTCCAGTGCACAAAGAGAATTACAGTTCAGTTTTGATTTGCATTTTAACATAGGATAAGCATCTTTCTGAAGTTGCAGCAGTAGTCTATTGATTTTAAAGCACACTTGAGGTTATTAAAGCAGCATGCAAGTCAAGGACATTTAGTAGTGTATTCCTTGAAATCGATAGCTAAATTGCCACACACTCAATGTGACTATTACTTCAATTTAAACCCTGTGCCTGGTAGACTGCACTGTCTATTTGCATCAGGTCACTTTTTGATACTGCAGAATTTTGTTGTTTGTGCATTGGTTAATTGTGTAAATAAAATAAAAGTTCACAATAATTCAATAGAGCATAATAAATTTAATGGGGGACTTACCAACTATATGTTACCATGGCACTTGAAGTCCTCCAGAGTTGAATGAGCAACTGGGGTCAATTTTAATGATAATCCCACTTCTGACTGAAATAGCTGATCTGCAACTCCCCTCAAGCGCAAGAAATTGTAGCACTAACCCCAGTTACAGTGGGTCTATTTACATCTTGGAGATTTTTAAGACAATAAATTCACAGAGTTCTTGAAAACATTGATGGGAGACCCAGTCCATTTTTGGGAAAATAAAAGGAACTTAACAAGAATAGAAGAGCCTGATGACACAACAACAATCAGGCTGAAGACTGGTCTTGAGCATGGACAGTTATCAGGGATGAAACAGAGGCCAACATTTCTCTGGCAAGGTGGGTTTGATCATGTTTACATGCTTATTGATAAGAGTTTAGGAAACAAACAGACTGGGACTCTTTACTCTAGCAAGAAGGCACAGTGATGTTCTGAGAATGGTCTTTAAGATTCTGAAAGGATTTGACAAAGTATGTGTTGAGAAAATGCCTCTACTTGCGAAGAATCAGGGACCATTTAAGTGACTTAGACCCTAATAATTCTGAAGCTTTATTGCACATAGAAATAAAGTTATCATTTTGAATCCAATTACTCTTCTTCAGAACTATAATGAATTTGCATCTAATTTCGGGCATTGCATTTTAGGAAGAATGTGTGAAAGATACTTCCTAAAATGGATGAGGTGTTTCAGTTTTACAGAGAGGATTAGAAAAAAGAGGTTGAGCTCATTCTTCAATTTAAAGTAGTGAAGATTAAAGGAAATGTATCAGACGTATGCAAGATTATGACAGAGCAGTTCGCAAGGAACTGTTCCCACTGATAGCAAATTCAGTAACCAAAGGATACAGATTTGCAATAACTAACAAAAGAGATACAGGAAAGATATATTCACTATGACGGTGTGTAAAGGTAAAGTCACCCTTGGCTTGGTAGACGAACAGAACAATACAGAGATGACTGGTGATGTTTAACCTGAGGGCCACTGTGCCTCAGGTGAGGAGAGATGTTGGGAAGGACAGTCCTTCATGGGGAACTCAGCCTGTGTGGAAATTGAACACGTGATATTGGCATCACTCTGCATCACAAACTGGCTGTTTAGTCAACTGAACCTGCCAGATTGTTGCCACATCCATGAACATTCATTTCCCCACAACCAAGACTCAATAGCAATAGCAGCAATAGGTACCATCTAATAGAAACACTGCAGAATTCATTAAAGCTCCTTCAACAGCACCTTCCAAACCCATTAGCACTTCCATCTGAAAGGACAAGCGCAGCAGATACATGGAAACTGCATCAACAAACCACACACCATTCTGACTTGGAAATGTATTGTCATTCCCTCGCTGTTACTGGGTCAAAATCCTGGCACTCCGGCCCTTCGGGAATTGTGGGTCTACTTACTGCACATGGACTGCAAGTGATAGAGAAGGCAGCTCACCAGCACCTTTTCAAGGGCAATTAGCAGATGGCCCATCTTCGATAAAGGGATGAAAAAAGCCTGAGAATTTTCAATGGAACTTAATGGAGTGAAATGTATAAAATTCTAAGAAGGTAGACCCACAATGCCTTTAGGGAGGGAATTGCCAGGATTTTGATCAAAAAACTCTGAAGGAAAAGTGATATATTTCCAAGTCAGGATTGGGAGTGCATTTCCTTGTAAACCCTTACCATGATGACATCAGTATTTGGAAGACTGGTTTCTTTGTGCCAGTTCATTATTGATATTTCACAAGCAACTTTTAAATTGATATGACACCACCAGGGGCTTTTTGGAACCTAGAACAGTCAAGAGGATTGCTGCAATGTAGCAGATAAGAATATGCTATGGTGTTGATGGATGTTTTGAAGGGTGTTGAGATTGCAGAGAATAACATGACATCATACTTGAGATGAAGAAGATTGGAACATATCCCTGGAAACATTTGGGAGTGAGTGTTAAAGGAGAGAAAACTGGGCTTGGGTTTGGAAGTAATGAAACCAAGTATGGGCTTAAAATGGTTAAAGTTATGAAATAAGATAATTTGGAAATAAAATTCTGGAAGGTTAGGAAAGGGAAAAGAGCCCCTGAAACTTGAAGCATTTAAGATTGTAGAATATGTGAAGATGAGGAAATTGCTTGTAGAGTTTGAACAGTTCCATGGCTAGTGAGTTTTGAGAAGATTTGTAGCTCAGGTTGAGGTTCTAAATGTAGGTTTGCTCAGTGAGATGGAAAGTCCGGTTTAGACTTTTCATCACAATACTAGGTAACATCTTCAGTGAGCCTCCAAATGAAGCACTGGTGGTGTAGCCCACTTTCTATTTATATGTTTGAGGTTCCTAGGATTGAGGTGATGTCATTTCCTGTGGTAACATAATTTCCTATGGTGATGTCATTTCCTGTTTTTTTTCAGGGGGTGGTAAATAGGAAAGGCCAAACAGAGACACGCACGAAAGTTCCTAGAAGCATGGCATTCCAACTGGAACTCTATCAACAAACACATTGACTTGGATCCCATTTACCACGCCCTGGCAAAAGGAACAGGAAATAAGGTCACTCCAGGAAATCACCAAACCTAGGAAACTCAAACATATAAATAGAAAGTGAGTACACCACCAGTGCTTCATTCAGAGGTTCACTGAAGATGTTACCTAATATGTTCATGGAATGTCTAAAAACGGAACTTCTAGCTCAGCAAGCAAACCTACATCCAGAGTTCCATGGCTCAAATGGGTTTGCATACAGACGAATGCCTGAATGGTTAGGGGGATAAACTATATGTGCCTAGGGTAAGGGAAGGAGTGTTTGCAAATGGATTAACGTGGATTCTGATGTGTCTAAACCCAGGATACACTTCCTAAATTTGGGAGTCGAAACACTGAGCCTGAGGTGGAAGAATTGTTAGAATGTTTTTGAAAAGTGGAAATCATGGTCCAGGTCAGCATTTGTTGCCAATCCCTAATTGCCCTTGAGAAGGTGGTTGTGAACTGACTTCTTAGCCCACTGCAGTCCATATTGTGTAGATACTCCCACGGAGCTGTTAGCGAAGAAATTCAAGGATTTTCAAACCACCTCCCTGACTCCTCAAAACCTGACCACCACCTATGAGGAAGAAGCCAAGATGAAACACTCCCTACTTTCCTGGATGAATGCAGTTCTAAAAGCACTAAAGAAGCTCAACATCATCCAGGGAGAACAGTTGCTTGATTGATACCATCTTGAACAATCACTCCTTTCACCACCAGTGACAGCAGGATGTACCATCTACAAGGTGCACTCCAGCAACACAGCAAGGCTCCTGAGATAGCACCAGCAAATGCATGAGAACACAATCATACAAGCTCCTCTCCAAGCCACTCCCCATTCTGACTTACACATATGTATGCATTTCTTCAGTGTTACTGGATCAAACTCCTGGAACTCCCTTCCTAACAGTGCTGAAAGTGTACCTGCACTGTTCGGACTGCATGGTTCAAGGCAGCAGTTCAGTACCATCTTCTCAAGTGTAATTGGGAATGGTCAATAAATGCTTGTTCAGCCAGTGATTGATAATCCAAATTCTGTGCAATAATATGGAGCACATAAAGCAGGATTGTGCTGCATTTACAGATAGTTGCCTTGATTCCTTCATCAGGTGAAAGGCTGATTGTTTGGGAATAAAGGGTTTATCTTTTCTGTACCTGACTTAATGAAGCCTCTGAGGAATTTGAGCACAAATACAAAGGTGAGTTGCAATCAGTGCCACATTTCCATTTGAATTTTTATAGAACAGGTCCTTGACCACCTAAAACTGAATGGACTGTGTCACAGTGTTGGCCATTGAGAGTTGCCAAGTTGTTATTGTCAGTTCTTTGCTGGTGTTAGCATTAACAATGAGAAACCTGCTTGCCCCACATTTAGAAAGTGTAGGTGTACAACAGAGATTTGCATGGCCATATAAGCACATGTTAGATGGGAGTGGGATGGGAGACTAAAGGGGGCATCAGACATAGCACAATATCCTATTAGAGTCAATGGAGGATGAGCAACAGAGACCACTCCTGTTTTCTCTCTATCAATTCTAATTTTTAAGGAAGGAATATTTAATAGCTGTCAAATGGAAGGAGCTACTTAATTGTGACTGTATGTTAAATGTGCTGGGAATGACTTTTTACACCCAAATAAAGTAGCATTCATCAGTGAGGACACAGTTATAGTTATCATAGTTAAGAATCACACAACACCAGGTTATAGTCCAACAGGTTTATTTGGAAGCACTTGCTTTCGGAGCGCTGCTCCTTCATCAGGTAGCTGTCCACCCTGGTCCAACATCGGCTCCTCCACATCATAGTTATCATAGGCTATCAAGAGCAGAACTTTATCTGAATTCTTTTCACTTTAATGATGCAGGATTATTGCTCTGACAGATCTTCTATGTTCATAAACATATCTCCTTAGCCATGTGTACATTCATGGAATACAGTACAACCTTGATTAGCTGAATATCAATGTCTGATTATCCGAACAAGACCTCAAAGGCCTGTTGCTTAGCTAAACTATGTTATGCAAACATGTGATTATCCAAACATTCAATTATCCGAACAAAATACTCCCTGCCCATGTTGTTTGGATAATCAAGGTTGCCCAATACATGTATTTTAATATTAAAAGCTTAATAGCTATTGATAATGAACAGATATTTGGCTACTGTATCTCAGTGAATCTGACATATGACAGGATAACCTGCCACATGACGCCATCCTGTTAGATTTATATTTTTAATTGATATGTTGCCATTACCACGTGTGACAAACATTGTAATAAGAATGGTGCTGATATTTTTACATCAGAAAGTCCCGATCATTTATGTTGGTATTGTGCAGGAAACAGTAACCAACCTTGAAATACATGTGCAGAGAATAATAATCAGGAGTGGCATCCACAACCTTAGAACTAGTTTATTTATGGCTCCTCTTGTCAATCCTGATTTAATCACCTTTCAAGCAATGTTTAAATAAACCGATCTATGAGGAGAGACAGACTTGCATTCATATAGCACCTTTCAAAACTATGCAATATCCAAAGGTATTTTATAACAGATAAGGAACTTTTGTTTTGAACCTTCAGTAACTTTGTAACAGTTTTTTTTGTAAATACTTTTGGTTTTATTCATTCCTCTAATGTGGTCATCACTAGTAAGTCCAGCATCTATAACCCTCCTCAAGTTTCACTTGGGAACATGATGATGAGTAGACTTCTTACGTGATTTGATAGGTTATTTCAGAGATCAATTCAGAATCAACTGCATTGCTGTGGCCTACTGGTCAGATTGTATAAATGCAGTGGATTTCCTTCCTAATAGTGAATTAGTGAACGAGATCACATTTTTATAACAATGCAGTAATTTTATTGTCTTGATAATTGAGACTAACATCAGTTCTTCACACACACACAAATCAGTTGCATTTCTGCTTCATAACTTGTGATGTGTTTTACTGGAGTTAGTAATTTCCTAATGAACAATTGTTATTAGACTATCATCATAACATGATGGACCCTTTCAAATGTAGGGCTGTGTGCTACCCGCTGGACTACAACTGACAAAAGCATAAACTGCAAAGATTATTAGAGGTTTAGCTCACTGCATTGAGTCCTTTCATTTGAAGGGACACCTTCCATATCTCTTTCCTGTGAGAAAGTATTTCAGCAAAGATTGTTTTGTACACGTTTGCATTCCTAATCTAAATATGACAGTGGAGTTCTCGAACTGACAATCAGAATTTGATTTCAATACACAAAGGGAAGCATCAGCAGATGCCAGGATCAATTAACAGTGAGAGGAATGGTTTTGTAAGCCTGCTGTAAATAGAGCTGTGGAATTAATTTATGCTGTACTGACAACAATAAACAAAAAGATAAGTTTCTAAGCTGATTCCAAGCTGTCACACAACGCTGTTTCTCATTCTTGTTGCAATATATATAAACTGCGTTGTCATTTGAGTTTAATCATGCAGGAATAAGCTGAAGCAAGCAATAACTTACACAGTCATTGAATCTTCCAGCAGAGAAGTCTAAATGCAGTAGCCATATAAATACAGTGGCTACAAGACCAGGTCAGAAACTGAGAATTCTGCAATGAGTAACTCACTTCGTGACTCTCCAAGATCTATGTGATGGGATGCTCCCCATTTGCCTGGATGAATGCAACTCCAACAAACTCAATTCACTTGAGACTATTTAGGACAAAGCAACCTGCTTGATTGGCATCACATCCACAAACATTCCCTTCTTCCACCACCAACACTCAATAGCAGCAGTATATACCATCCACAGGATGCACTGTAGAATTCATCAAAGCTCCTTAGATAGCACTTTCCAAATCTACATTTTCCATCTTGCAGATACATGGGAACATCACCACCTCTGTAAGTTCCCCTCCAAAAATTCACCATCCTGACTTGGAAATATGCCGCTATTTTGTCACTGTCACTGGGTTGTGGGTTTACCAACAGCAAATGGACTGAAGTGGTTCAGAAGACAGCTGTTCACCACCTTCTCAAGGGCAGTTTGGGATGGGCAATGAATTCTACCCTTGCCATTGATACCCACATCACTTGGAAGAATAAATTAAGAAGACCATTCAGTCTTCTTAATTCTCTGTAAGAGCTATCCAGTTAGATCCATATCCTTTTTAAGTATATACCCAATTTACTCATGAAAGTCACAACAAAATCTGTACTTTTAGACTTGCCTTATCACACAATCGACTGTATAAAAAGGAAGTTTCTGCTTTAATTTTTTTGTTCATTGTCCACAATCCACATTCTATAGTAACTAATACTTCTGCCAGTGGAAATACTTGAAAATATTACTCTATTTATGAAATGTTGTGAGTCTGCTTTTCTCTATTAATGATTATGAGATGATTATACATTCATTATGTATTAGAGAAGATAGATACATGAGACTATTTCCCTTTAAAATAAGCTGCAAGAGTCCAGTGAATTGAGACACCAAGCTAATGTGAATTAGGATCTTAATGACAACATGAGAACAAAGTATTGCTGACATGGCTTCCTCCTTTCATAACCGTGGTTTCCCACTGTGGTTGACATGACCCTCAACCGCATCCAACCTATCACCTGTGATTCCACCCTTGCCCCTGCCCATCACTCACAACAGGTGTCCCTTGTTCTCACCTTCCATCCCATCAGCCTCTGCATTCAAAGTATCATTCCCTG
This sequence comes from Chiloscyllium plagiosum, assembly GCF_004010195.1. Lineage (NCBI taxonomy): Eukaryota > Metazoa > Chordata > Chondrichthyes > Orectolobiformes > Hemiscylliidae > Chiloscyllium > Chiloscyllium plagiosum. The sequence continues at coordinate 48,640,307 of NC_057712.1, forward strand.
CCATTTCAGACGACTCCAGCAAAACACCATCACCAAACATAACTTCCCCTGACTCCCCCATCTGCATTTCACAGGGACCATTCCCTCTGCGACACATTGTCCACTCCTTGACCACCAATACCGCCATCCTCCTCCCCATGGCACCATCCCATGTAACTGCAGAAGGTGAAACATTTGCCCCTTCAATTCATCCCTGCTCATTATCCAAGGGCCTAAACTGCCTTTCCAAGTGAAGCATCGTTTCACCTGTATTTTCTCCAATCTGGTTGATTCCATTAGTCGCATCCTAAGTGATCTACTCTCCATTGGAGAAACCAAACGCAGACTAGGTAAAAGCTTTGCAGAACACCTCCAGTCCATGTGCAAGTATGACCGTGACTTTCCCATAGCCAGTCATTTTAACATAGCGTCCTGCTAGCCATATCATTGATGTAGGAGTAAGTGAAGACTACAGATGCTGGAGAGTCAGCATTGTTAAGGACCGAAGAAGGGTCATGCCCAAAACATCAACTCTCTTGCTCCTCAGATGCTACCTGACCTGCTGTGCTTTCTCCAGTGCCATGCTTTACCAACTCGGTCCATTGTTTTGCCTTTCTCACATTCTGATCACTTAATCTGCTCTATCAACGTCCTTTCTCCCCCAGCACTCTAACCCGCCCCATATAGCAACAATGCTGTCCCCTCCACACTTCATGTCAGCTCTGATGAACAGTCATCTAGACTTGAAACGTTAGCCTGCTCTCTCTCCATGGATCCTGCCTGACCCACTGTGATTTCCAACATATTTTGTTTTCAGTACAGATTCCAGCAACTGCAGTAATTTGCTCCAACACACTGGGTGGCACGGTGGCACAGTGGTTAGCACTGCTGCCTCACAGCACCAGAGACCCGGGTTCAACTCCCGCCTCAGGCAACTCTCTGTGTGGAGTTTGCACATTCTCTCTGTGTCTGCGTAGATTTCCTCCGGATGCTCCAGTTTCCTCCCACAATCCAAAAATGTGCAGGTTAGGCAAATTGGCCAGGCTAAATTGCCCGTAGTGTTAGGTGAAGGGGTAAATGTAGGGGAATGGGTCTGGATGGTTTGCGCTTCGACGGGTCAGTGTGGACTTGTTGGGCCGAAGGGCTGTTTCCACGCTGTAAGTAAGTAACCTAAATCATCCTGTCCTGTGAGCTTGTTCTGCCATTCAGTTAGGGTATTGCTGATCCGAGTCTTTGATCCATCTGCCTGATGCAGTTCTGTGATCCTAAATACCCTTACTGAACAAAAATATATCAATCCAGTTTTGACATTTTCCATTGTCTTCCTTTGCCTCAACCACTCAACAGAGTCTAGTCCCAGAGAGCCAATACCCTTTGCATGAAGAAATGTTTCCTGACATGAGGACTCAATTCTGAATATGTATTTGAGATATTTATCACAAATGTGTAGCTTCAAAAATATAGATGTTGTAATAAACTGTAATCTCCTTTTAAACATAGAGACAACAGAGCTTTAAGCATGGCTCACCTGCCTTCTCATTAGATTCAACTGGAAACAGCCATATGAAGGAACCAGACTGTATTTATCTCAGGAAGGATTACAAATAGACACATGCATACATATGTCAATATTTGAAATTCAGTGAACATTTCCATAAGGGTAAACAGAAGTTCATTCATCATGGTTTTCCTGAAGGTGTGAATAGCTCTTACTTATCTCCCCAAATCTGCAAGAACAGGAGCCATTCAAACGGAGTCAGAAAGTTAATTGTGACTGTGAACAGGACTATGCTCCAAAACATTGCTAAATCAATGCCCACATGCAGCATGAAGCATGATTTGGCAATTTTTGAGATAGCAGTCATGTCAGTTTTGATCTGTCTAACGTTAGGTAGAGAAAAGCCAATTTGTGCAAAGATCTCAGAAAAATGTGAGAAGGCAACTCCAGAGGCCCACTCAGGTACCTGGCTCATTGGCTGAGTATCCTGATGCTTCAGATAGTCCGTGTCATGTAGAACCCAAAGTAAAGACTAACTGACCAAGCAAGGTTTTTAATCCTTCATGTCAGGATTTAAGACTGTTCTGGTTGGAACTGGCTGACATCTACATGAATGTAAAGTGAAGTAAATAAAAATGTTTAATGCCTTACTTCTATTGTGGAAAGCATTCTTTTGATCTCAACGACATGTCTGGTCCTACTCTTGGCTATTCTGATGTGACTTTCCTTCCACTTGATGGCTCAATGATGGCTGATCATGCCTTTTTTTTTCACCATCCCCTCCTGACCCAGACACTTCACTTCTGCCTCTCCTCTTGACAGTGGCACACCATGCAGATGATTGTTGCTGATTTAGCCCCCACAGCATCCTTTCATAACCCAAATAACCACCACATCCAGCTCCAAAACCTTTCCATTGTTGGTGAATAAGTAAGAGTGAGACAGTGTGTAAAAGACACACAGGATGAGAGAGAAATGGATTGAGAAAAATTGTATATGGGAGAGAGTAAAGGCGTAAGACTGAAGCATTTTGAGGGCGAGAGAGTGAACCTTGGGATGCACACACGGGTGCAAACACACACAAACACACCCCTGCTCCAAATCCTCCTTCTACAAAATCTATCCACACGCAGGACTTCCATCCTCCCTTAGTATGAGGAGAAATATCCTGACTAAAAGACAATCTACCTGCAAAACCCACTTGCAAGTGGATTCCATGGAAACCAGCTCAAATTGTGTGACACCTGAAATGAAACTAAATTTAACCCAACTCTGTCTCTTTCTGGATCTGCTTCTTAAGCAAACCTTCATCTACCTATTGCATTCCTAGCTACCTTCTCCCCAGCCCTAATCCCTTCCCATTTATCTCTCAAACCCCTTGGGCACTACCCCTCACCAGCATACATGCCTGATGAAGAGCTTATGATCAAATGTCGACTCTCCTGCTCCTCGGATGATGCCAGTCCGGCTGTGCTTTTCCAGCACCAGACTTTCTGACTTTAATCTCCAGCATCTGCCGTCCTCAATTTCTCCAAGGCAATAAAGTTTTGTTAGTTAACCATGCTGCCAAGCATTCTTGTAGAGTCATAGAATCATAGAGATGTACAGCATGGAAACAGATTCTTCTCTCCAAACTGTCCATGCCGACCAGATTTCGCAACCCAATCTAGTCACACCTGCCAGCACCTGGCCCATATCCCTCTAAACCCTTCCCATTCATTTACCCATCCAAATGCCTCTTAAATAGAGTCATAGAGTCATAGAGATGTACAGCATGGAAACAGACCCTTCGGTCCAACACCATCCATGCCGACGAGATATCCCAACCAAATTTAGTCCCACCTGCCAGCACCCTGCCCATATCCTTCCAAACCCTTTCTATTCATATACCCATCCAAATGCCTCTTAAATGTTACAATTGTACCAGCCTCCACCACTTCCGCCACCAGCTCATTCCATACATGTACCACCCTTTGTGTGAAAAAGTTGCCCCTTAGGTCTCTTTTATATCTTTCCCCTCTCACCCAAAACCTATGCCCTCTAGTTCTGGACAGCCCGACCCCAGGGGAAAGACTTTGTCTATTTATCCTATCCATGCCCCTCATAATTTTGTAAACCTCTATAAGGTCACCCTTCAGTCTCCGACGCTCAAGGGAAAACAGTCCCAGCCTGTTCAGCCTCTCTTTATAGCTCAAATCCTCCAACCCTGGCAACATCCTTGTAAATCTTTTCTGAACCCTTTCAAGTTTCACAACATCTTTCCAATAGGAGGAAACAAGAATATTCCAAGAGTGGTCTAACCAATGTCCTGGACAGCCGCAACTTGACCTCCCAACTCCTGTACTCAATACTCTGACCAATAAAAGAAAGCATATCAAACACCTTCTTTACTATCCTATCTACCGGCGACCACACTTTCAAGGAACTATGATCCTGCACTCCAAGGTCTCTTTGTTCAGCAACACCCAACACCGATCCTTGTGGCACTCCACTGGTTACAGGCCTCCAGTCTGAAAAACAACCCTCCACCACCCTCTGTCTGCTACCTTTGAGCCAGTTCTGTATCCAAATGGTTAATTTTCCCTGTATTCCATGAGATCTAAACTTGCTAACCAGGGAAACCTGGTTGAATGCCTTACTGAAGTCCATATAGATCACATCTACCACTCTGACATCATTAATCATATTTGTTACTTCTACAAAACACTCAATCAAGTTTGTAAGGCATGATTTCCCACACACAAAGCCATGTTGACTATCCCTAATTAGTCCTTGCCTTTCCAAATACATGTACATCCTGTCCCTTAGGATTCCCTCCAACAACTTGCCCACCACTGACGTCAGGCTCATTGGTCTATAGTTCCCTTGCTTGTCCTTACCACCCTTCGTAAACAGTGGAACCACGTTAGCCAACTTCCAGTCTTCCAGCACCTCACCTGTGTCTATCGATGATGCAAATATCTCAGCAAGAGGCCCAGCAATCACTTCTCTGGCTTCCCACAGAGTTTTATGGTATGCCTGATCAGGTCCTGGGGATTTATTCACCTTTATGTGTTTCAAGACATCCAGCACTTCCTCCTCTGTAATATGGACATTTTGCAAAGTGTCACCATCTATTTCCCTACAGTCTATATCTTCCATATCCTTTGTCACAGTAAACACTGATGCAAAATACTCGTTTAGTATCTCCCCCATTTACTGCGGCTCCACACAAAGGCTGCCTTTCTGATCTTTGAGAGGCCCTATTCTCTCCCTAGTTACCCTTTTGTCCTTAATGTATTTATAACATCCCTGTGGATTCTCCTTAATTCTATTTGCCAAAGCTATTAGCCATGAGTTTTCTGAATTAGTCACTTTTTAAAATAATCAATTCATTACTTTGAGATTAGCTGAATTTGAGATTATTGCTGAGCTGATTATTTATGTTTCCTCCAATCCTTCTTTTGTAAATTCACATTTCATGTGAATGTGCAAATGTAGGCGAAACCAAATCCTGGACATTTATGGCCGAGTTTCTTGCTGAATGGGATTGTGCACATGATAAGAAGTCTGACTGATTGACTGGCAAAAGGGATTGCTTTTTGCCCCAATAGAAAAGTTAGTATTGGAAATTCTCAGCAAGTCTGACAAATTATGTGCCCAGTGATGGAGGGGATGATTGGGGGTGGGGAGGGGGAAGGGGGTGGAAGAGAGAGAAAAGCATCAGTGTCACTTGTTCAGAATTTGTGCAGATTGTCAACCTGAGACATTGATACTGTGTCTCTCTCCACAGCTGCAGCTTGAGCTACTGAGATTTCCTGGATTTTCAGATTGTTTCAGATTGACACTATCTACATGGCATTGGTTCAATTCCTCTACCAGCTGAGGTTACAATAGAGAATTGAGGCACAATGACTCTCTGGTTAAACCAAACCAGTTGTGTCTCTCCATTGACAAAGCAGTCCTGTGGTCTGGTAAGACTCTGGCAACTTTACTCCACACAACCAATATGTCAAATATGAGATACAATCTGCAACATTATCCTAAAATACTGAACTGAGTTTCAACTTTCTAAGTATATTTTACCTTAAGTTGCTGTTAAAATGACCAGGCATGTCCAAAATATTGTCAGTGAACTGTTAGTCCCCTCTTAATTTGTGGTTCAACTTAAAGCAGATCAACATCAAGCATCTAAACAGGTTAAATTAGCTTGTTGCAAATTAATACTGAAGATTGCGCAGGGATAAGGAGATAAAGAGGTTGCATTCAATTCAGGTTCAATTCCCAGGAAGGACGTGGAGGCTTTGGAGAAGGTGAAGAAGGGGCTTGCTGGAATGCTGCTTGGCTTAGAGAGTATGAGGTATAAGGTGAGGTTGGAAAGACTCGAGTTGTTTTCTCTGGAGTGGCTCAGGGGAGACTTGACAGAACTCTAAAACATTGTGAAATGCACAGATAAGATTGACTGAATCTTTTTTTCCCTAGAAATGTCTAAAACTAGGAGTCGTGCATTTAAGGTGAGAGGGGTTAAGTTCAAAGGAGATGTGAGAGGCAAGTTTTTTTACACAGAGATTGGGAGAAGTCTGGAACACACTGCCAGGGGTGGTGGCGGTGGAGGTAGATATGATAGGGGTATTTAAGAGACTTTTAGATAAGCACATGAATATTCAAGGATTGGAGAGATATAGACCAAGGACATGCAGAAGGGATTAGTTTAATTTGGTGTTGAGTTTAGCACAACATTGTGGGCCGAAGGCCTGTTCCTATGCTGTATTTTTCTATGTTCTAGAAGTAATTAACAAGAAATTACTAATATCAAGATAAAACCAGTACAGATAAGAAAAAAAAAACTTGTAAGCAGGAAGTCCCAAAAAGATCTATTGCTGAAAGAAAGAGATTAAGAATTGATGTTAAATTCAGCAGTTATGATGAATATGAAGTAGGAGGGTTTTTTTCTTGTACAGATTAACCCTGATTGTTAGAGCTGATTGTTGGAGGGACAGAGAGAGAGTGAAGATTTCTGATGTCTGGCTGTACAGTTACTTTACAGCAGCCCACTGCAATGCTGCGAGACTTCTCTCTCTCTTTCTTTCTTCCTCTCTCTTTCTCCTCTTTCATTCTCACTCTCTTCTTCTGCCTGTGAAGTACTTTCTTTCCAGATGGTTCAAGATGGAGTCTCTCTTTATGTAGACAAATGGTCTCTGACCTATTAACTGACAAGCTAGAATGGCCCCTGTTACTGGGTGACCTCTACCAAAAATTAATACCATATTCCATTAAGACATTGGTATTAGTGGGGCAGCTCAGCAGCCCCATACCCCCCCCCCCCCCCCCCCCCCCACCTCTGATCATTATCTTTTCTTCTACTTCAGGCCAAATTTAGATTCCCACACTGAGATGTCAAAAAGCTGCATTAACTCCTGGATAAGAGTTTTTGTATGCCTGGGTATGTCTCACACTAAGCCATGTAGAACTTGCTGTGGTAAAGTCTGGCGACTTGTAGCAGCCTTTTTTTTAACCTTATTTTGTCTGACTGCAGGCAAATTAACAATTTTCACAAGAAAGTGTAAGCCTTAAACAGTAGCCTTTAGTCTTTCCTAAAAAAAAACTGAATGATAACTGCACAATTATGACACTGTATTTGATCATTGCATGTATTAATTTTATATAAGTTATAGCAATATCTTGTAATAAGTTAACGTTTCTTATTTAAAGCTAATACTTTGCTGCTGGTTATATGCTGGTTTAATGAAATCACAATTTAAAAGGGGGAAATTGATATATGCAAAATTTTAACTCATGAACCAGTGTGAGGAAACATCTTATGATTGATTATGAGGTCTTTCACTGTATTTTGACCATGAACTGAATTTCATCTGATGGCAGTAGCGTTTTAACTACAGGTTCAATATTAGACACATGCTTTATATGGCAAATAATATTCATCTGCATAGAAAATATTGGAGATGAAATTCAGATAATCTCCATAATAGGCTGCTGATTCATTGTCACACAGTTGTCGAAATTCCAAGTAACTTAGATGAAGAGAATGGATGCATGCAGCCAGAAGAGATTCAATGACTTCACGTGAGTGGTCAAGGTCAATAAATTTTTGCAAATATGTCATCACCCATCCACCACATCAGTGACCTTTCTTAATGTGCCATGCATCTTCGCTGAGTCAGCAGCACTCCCTGGTACTTGGGCTCATAACCTAACATCCAAATCTTCCAATACACCCTTACACATTAATTGATGTGCTTAACCTCAAGCCCAATCTCATTGCTCCCAGGTATTCAGCAATGCCAGGCACATCACACAAACAGTGCAACACAGTCACTTGCACTTTTTTTTTCTCTCTCTCTCTCTCTCTGTCCCTCGCAGAACAAGATGGCATGAAATATGAGGTAGCAAGGCAGAAGTGGCAAGTCTCAGAAACATGATCATCTTTTAAGCGAATGGGAATGATTGTTTTCAGTATGATACAACCAGCTACAACAAAGACATTAGCACCTAACATTGCCAAGATCATTCAGTTATTTCTGGTGAAGGATTACTACCTGAAATGTTGACTCTGCTTTCCCTCTGCTTCTCCAGCAATTTCTGTTTTTGTTTCATTCAGTTTACTGGTTAGTTACCCTCTGCTGCCTTGTCAAAACATAGAAATGTGGAAGCATAGAAAATAGGTGCAGGAGTAGACAATTTGATCTTTCCAGCTTGCATCACTATTCAATACGATCATGGCTGATCAGGCAATCTCAGTATCCCATTACTGCCCTGTCCCCGTACCACTTGATCCCCTTAGCCACAAAGGCCACATTCAGCTCCCTATTAAATATATCGAATGAACTGGCCCCAACAGTTTCCTATGGGAGAGAATTCCACAGGTTCACAACTCTGAGATAAGGATTTCTTCCGCATCACAATCCTGAATGGTTTACCACTTATTCTTAATCTGTGACTCCTAGTTCTGGAGATCCCCAACATTGGGAACATTCTTCATGCATCTAGACTGTCCAGTCCCATCAGGACTTGTATTTTTCCATGAGGTTTCCCCCATCATTCCTCTAAACTCCAGCAAACACAAGCCCAGTCGATCCAATCTTTCCTCATGAGTCAGTCCTGCCATCCCAGGAATCAGTCTGATGAACCTTCGCTTGACTCTCTCAATAGCAAAGATGCCCCTCCTCAAACTTGGAGACCAAAACTGCACATAGTACTCAAGGTGTGGCCTCACCAAAGCCATGTGTAACTGCAGCAAGATATCCTTACTCCTATACTCAAAACCTCTTGCTATGAAGGACAGCATGTCATTAGCTTTCCTCACTTGCCTGTCTTTTTACATATAGGACAAAATGGGCAAGCTGTTGATTGTGTGACCGTAGATGTCTTGCCTTTCATCTGACCTCTCCATTACCCTAACTTCCTCTTTGTGACGTTTTGCTCTGGCAACAGCAACTCCAAGAAGAAGAAAGAGAGTATAACGCCATACTGGTGATGTGGCAACAATATCATTTTGTCTAATAATTTTGTTTAATTCATTCATGAGATGTGCATGTTCAGCATTTATTGCCTGTCCTTATTTGCCCTTGAGAAGGTGTTGGTGAGCTCTCTTCTTGAAATGGTGCAATCTGTGCTCTGGATACACCTGCAATGCTGTCAAGGAGAGAGTTCCAGGATACTGATCCAGTAACAGTGAAGGAATGGCAATGTATTTCCAAATGGGCAACACAATGGCTGAGTGGTTAGCACTGCTGCCTTACAGAACTCGGGATCCATATTTGATTTCCGCTTGGATGACCATCTGTGTGGAGCTTGCATGTTCTCACTCTGTCTGCATAGGTTTCTGCACAGTGCTCAGGTTTCCTCAACCGTTCAAAGATGTTCAGCTTAGGTGGATTGACCATGGAAAAATTGACAGTAGTGTCCAGGACTGTATAGCCTAAGTGGATTAGCCATGGTAAAAATGCAGGGTTACTGGGATAGGGTAGGGGTCTGGGTTTGTTGGGATGCTGGGTTTGGAGGGTTGGTGCAGACTTGATGGGCTGAATGGCTTCTTTTCACACTATAGGGATTCTATAATCCTAAGTCAGGATGGTGAGTGGCTTAGAGAGGAATTTTTATGAGGTGGTATTGGTGGTGTAAGGAGTGAATGTTTGTGGATGTCAGCCAATCCTATTGATTGCTTTGTCTTAGGTGGTCCCAAGCTTCTTAAGTGTCATTGGGACTGCATTCATCTAGACTAATGGGGAGTATTCCAACACTCTCCTGACTTTGGCATTATAGATGGTGGACAGACTTTGGGGAGTCTGCAGGATGCTAAGCATTTGACCTGTTCTCGTAATCACTGTAGTGATGCAACTAATCCAGTTCAGTTTCCAGTTGACTCCCAGGATGTTGATATTAGGGGATTCAATAATAGTTACACCATTGAATATAAGGGGTGATGGTTAGATTTCTTGTTGCAGATGATCATGGCCTAGCATTTATATGGTGTAAATGCAACTTGCTATTGTCAGCTTACACCTCAAGATCTTGTTACATTAAAATATGGACTGGATGTAAGTTTGCTTGCTGAGCTGGAAGGTTTGTTTTCAGACTTTTCATCACCATACTAGGTAACATCATCAGTAAGCCTCTTGTTAAGCACTGGTTTTCGTGACCGGTTTCTATTTATGGTTTAGGCTTCCTTAGGCTGGTGATGTCAGAATGAGAGTGAGATACTAGTGAGAGTGGGTCATGTCTTTTTGTGGCTAGTTGAGATTCATGTGTCCTGGTGGCTAGTTTTCTGCCCAACTGGGACAACACATCCATCCTAGGACAAGCCAAACAGAGACACGCACAAGAGTTCCTAGAAGCATGGCATTCCAACTGGAACTCTATCAACAAACACATTGACTGGAACTCCATTTACCACCCTCTAAGAAAAAGAATGGGAAATAACATCACCACAGGAAATGACATCACCAACCCAAGGAAACCTAAGCACATAAATAGAAAACAGATCACTAACACCAGTGCTTCACCGGAGGCTCACTGATGATGTGACTTAGTATGTTGATGAAACATCTGAAAACAAACCTTCCAGCTCAGCGAGCAAACTTATATCCAAACCTCAACCTGAGCTACAAATCTTCTCAAAACTCACTAAGATATGGACTTCTTCAGTATCTGAGGAATTGTGAATGGTGTTGAACCTCGTGCAATTTATTTAAAGCAATACCGGATCTGGGGGAAATGCTAGAGGTGGGATTAAGGTAGAGATCAGCCATGATCTGACAGACTAGTAGAACAGACTAGGGGGTGTTTAACCTGATTCAGTTCCAATTTCTTACATTCTACCTCACTTGTAGTCGTCGCATCATGGCCGAACATCAGCTCTTTTTATCCTAATGCCAGCAAAACATTTCAGTGCATCAAAGTCACACTTAGGAAGTCTACAATTTTTTTTGTGAATGTGTTTAGATGTGACAATGTACAGACAATTTACCATTCAACAAGCTTCTTTGGTGTTTACGTAACAGTGCTTTCCATTGTGACTGTGCCATCAGTATAAAAGAAGCAAAAACCTGTCTCCCTTGCATACTAGTGTGCATGCGGGAATGAGTCTTGAATTATTACAAAGGACATTTTCTATACAGCACCAATGGAGATGCAAAATCAGTCTCCACTGCAACATCAGAGCCCCTCTGATTAATAATAGCAGGCTTTCAGCCATGTAAGCATAATTCTTCCACATGTAATGATTTATTACCCTTTCACACAGCTTTACAATTGTACGTTAGGCTGAAATGTCTTAACACAGCTAAATACTGGATCTCAAATCAAGGCCATGAAACCTACTTACAGGCAAGTTTCTTTTATGCTTGTACGATGTACAGATTTGAGCATTGAGAAGATGGAGTCCTTTCCCAATCCTACTAGGTAAAGAACTGTCACTTTCAACCACTCTGTCAGCAGGACATTTCGAGTGGAAAATAGGAGATTAGTCGAGATTAGTAGAGACAGATGACACTGCCAGTCCGCGAGGCGGTCAGGTCTGTCAATCAAAAGTTGGCATAGAGGCAGAGCCGAGGAGTCAGACATTTCACAGAGCTGTGGTGATAGGGGACTCCATAGTGAACTGAACAGGGTTTCTGTGGCAACAGGCGAGAGTTAAGGATGGTGTGTTGTCTTCCTGGTGCCAGGATTAAGGACATCGCAGACAGAGTGCAGGAAATCCTCAAGGACGAAGATGAAGAACCAGAGGTGGTGGTACATATCAGCACAAATGATGTCGGGAAGAAGAGAAAGAACATACTACAGCAGGACTTTGGAGAACTGGGAAGAAGGCTGAAAAGCAGGACATCCAAGGTGGTTATCTCTGGTTTGCTTCCAGTTCCTCGGGCTGAAGAGGCCAGGAACAGAGAGATAATGGACTTGAACGTGTGGCTGGGGAACTGGTGCAGGAAGCAAGGATTTAAATTCTTGGACCATTGGGGTATGTTTTGTGGTAAGCATAAATTATACAAAAGAGACGGTTTGCACCTTAATAGGTTGGGGACCAACATTCTGACAGGCAGGTTTGCTACTGCAACACAGCTGCATTTAAACTAAATAGCTGGGGGGAGGGGACAAACCGGAAGTTTAAGAAAGAAATTGAAGGGAAAGTTATAACAAAGGAAGTCAAGAAAGACAATGGTATCAATGAAGCAGAAAGCTCAAAAAGAGATCATGCCGTAAGGTTGAGTGAAATAGGGGTTGATAGTAAGGGTGAGGGCAGTAACAAATTAAAAATACTATACATGAATGCAGGAAATATTAGAAATAAGGTGGATGAGCTTGAGGCTCTTTTGGAAATTGGCAGCTACGATATTGTGGGGATAACTGAGACGTGGTTTCAAGTGGACAGGGCCTGGGAAATGAATATTTAAGGCTATACGTGTTGTCGTAAGGACAGACTGACGGGCAGAGGGGGTGGGGTGGCCACGTTGGTAAGGGTTGATATTCAGTCCCTTGCGCGGGTGGACCTAGAATCAGGAGATGTAGAGTCAGTATGGACAGAGCTGAGAAATTCTAAGGGGAGAAAGACCCTCTTGGGAGTTATCTACAGGCCCCCAAACAGTAGTCTGGATGTAGGGTGTAAGTTGAATAAGGAGCTGAAATTGGCCTGACGCAAAGATGTTATGGGGGATTTCAACATGCAGGTAGACTGGGAGAATCAGGATGGTATCGGACCTCCAGGATGAGACTTTGTGGAGTGCCTCAGAGATGGATTCTTGGAACAGCTGGTCCTGGAGCCTACCAGGGAGAAGGCAAT
>NC_057712.1:48655530-48690403 GCF_004010195.1 Chiloscyllium plagiosum
GGATTGGACACTCTGGCAGCAGGAAACATGTTTCTGCTGATGGGTGAGTGTCGAACCAGAGGACACAGCTTAAAAATAAGGGGTAGGCCATTTAGGACAGAGATGAGGAGAAAGTTCTTCACCCAGAGAGTGGTGGGTGTGTGGAATGCTCTGCCCCAGAAGGCAGTGGAGGCCCATTCTCTGGATTCATTTAAGAAAGAGTTGGATAGAACTCTCAAGGATTGTGGAATCAAGGGTAATGGAGATAAGGCAGGAACAGGATACTGATTAAGGATGATCAGCCATGATCATATTGAATGGTGGTGCAGGCTCGAAGGGCAGAATGGCCTACTCCTGCACCTATTGTCTATTGTCTTTTGTCGATTAATTGTTCATTCGGGGGACAAATGCATTAAAGACCTTGGTTAGAAGGTGAGCATCAGCTACACCACCGTTTGGATTTGACCATCTATCTGCAACTCCTCTCAGATCAATCACATTACCAATTCCTCTACTTTTAATGCTTTTAGAATTAATCATTTTTTTTTAAATTAATTTTAAAAAGTTTATTTTTGATCACTTGCTGGAGTTTCATCCTGGCTTGTTCATGTCCAGTTTTTTGGGTCATAGAGCCATAGAGTCATAGAGTCAGACAACATGGAAGCTGGCCGTTCAGTCCAACCAGTCCATGCCAAACATAATCCCCAACTAAACTACTCCCGCTTGCCTGCTCCAGGCCCATATCCCTCCATACCTTTCCCATTCATGTACTTATCCAAATGTCTTTTAAACATTCACCCCTTCATCAGGAAGTTCATTCCACATGAGAACCATCCTCTGTGTAAAACATTTGCTCCTAATGTCTTTTTAAAATCTCTCTCCTCTCACCTTAAAAATGTGCACCCTAGTCTCAAAAGCTCCTATCCTAGGGAAAAGACAACTATCATTAACTCTATCTATACCTCTCATTATTTCATAAATTTCTACCAGGTCGCCTCTCAACCTCCTACATTTCAGTGAAATAAGTTCCAGCCTATCCAGCATTTCTTTATAACTCAAACCTTCCATACCCAGGAACATCTTGGGAAAGCATGATTTGATCATGAGGGTTTCTACAATCTGGGGGTCAAGCAAAACAAAAGCATGACCTAATTTAACATCGTGTGCTTTCTGGCCATCTCAAAACGTGTCACAGCCAACAAAACATTGATTTTTCAATTGTACTCACTCTTGTAGGACAGGAAATGCAGGAGTCAATTTGCTCAAAGCATGCTTCCAGAAACAACCTGAAATAATGTCCAGGAAATCTATGTTTTTTTAATCAAGAACTGAAATTGGTAGAGATATTCAACAGGTCTGGTAGCATCAGCCAAGGGAAAGAAGAGTCAATATCCTAGGTCTAGTGAGTGTTCTGCAGAAGGGTCACTAGACCTGAAATATTGACTCTGCTTTCTCTTCACAGATACTGCCAAATCCTGCTGGGTTTTTCAACTAATTTCTGCTTTTGTTTCAGAATTCAAACATCCACAGTTCTTTTTATTGTTCTGTATTTTTTAATGCCATTGATAAAGGATAAATATTAACTGGATATGCTTCGTTCTTTCCTTCAACGTAGTCCTGTATAGGGTCTTTTACAGTCACAAAACAGACTGGGGTGGGCCTGGATTCAACATGTCATGTGAGGCAGGGAAAAACATGGAATGAAGCTTGGCACTTTTTGTGACTGAATTGAAGATCAGTGCAAGATCAAAGGGGATGTGAAGTTTTAGCACTGCTACTAACACTAGGATGTTGGCAATCAAGAGAGCAAGTATAGTTTATGTTGAGGACCTAAGGGACAAATCTTTCATGCAGAGGATGGTTCCGTGTATGGAATGAACTGCCAGCAGAAGTGATGGAGGTTGGTACAATTGCAACATTAAAAGGCATCTGAATGGATATATGAACAGGAAGGTTTCAGAGGGAAATGGGCTAAGTGCTGGCAAATGGAATTAGGCTTATTTAGGATCTCTGGTCAGTATGGATAAGTTGGGCTGAAGGGTCTGTTTATGTGCTATATGTCTCTATGTCTCCATGAATATAGCTGTTGCTGGCAAGGTTAACTTTGGTTGCCCTACTCTAGCTGGCTTTGAACTGAATGGCTTGTACAACCTTTGAGAGACCCGTCAAGACTCAACCATATTACTAATGGAGTGACACATTTTGTATAAGGTAATGGTACACGAAGAACGAATACCTGAGACTATTTACGCTCCACGTGATCTGTTGATGTCAGAAGAATGGGGGTAGGGAAAAGAAGAGCATTTTTAGATCCCTAAAGGGTCAGACCTGTCATCCAAGATCTCCTTGTAGTCTTTGTGGCAATATTGAACTTGCAAATGGAACTTGTCTTCTTGTTGTACTACATCTGAGGCAGACAGTTCAGACTGAGAATGATTTTCTTCTGGTCCCATTTTATGGGTACTGAAGTGACTAAACAGTTCAATGATGGTCCTATGTATCCTATCGCAGGTAAGGCAAGGTAAGGCAAGTCATGTTTGAAGAGGCAGGTGGGGAGAGATTCTCTCATTTTTGCGTGCTCCTTCCACTGTTATATGCTTGACTTCTGCCAAGACCAGCAGGACGTGCTTGAAATACAGATGCCCTTAGTGTGCACATTGCATTTCTCAAGGACGCTTTGAGAAGGTCCTTGAAACATTTCGTCTCCTGGTAGTCTCTTGCCATAATTAACTTTCACCTGATTGTAATTACACAATTGCCTCCAGTAGGCCATTATACCTGATGCTGCATTGTTTATATTCAGTCATATAATGTTAGGAGCAGGGAGTGGATAGCATGCTTTTGAAGAATCTAACAAAGATTTATTCCAGTTAACTGTTCAATGCAAACATTAGATTACATGCTTCTTGTAGTCACTGATCCCAGGGTGAGATGGTTCATGAGACCTATATACCTACAGGTCACATGTTATGTTACAGTGATGATATCATGACCCTGTTTCTAAAATATATTCTGACACTCTAACCATGTGAAATGCACAATAGCCTGCTTTACTCAAAGATAAACACCCAACACTTCTTCCTTGATTTTTATTAGTGTACCCCAGAATATCAACATACCTCTCCCAAGACTCACTATCCATTTGTGAATACTGATTTAAAGTATTCATTAAGGACTTCACCCACCTCCTCCAATTCCATGTGCAAATTGCCTCCTTTGTCCTTGAGTGGACCTATCCTTACCCTAGCTATATATATGTACAAAAGGCATTTGGATTTTCCTTAATCCTGTTTGCCAAAGACATTTCACGATGCTTTTTGGCCCTCCAAGTTCCTTGTTTGTGTTCTTTCCTGCTAGATTTGTATCCTTTAAGGGTTATGTCTGTCTTCAGTTTTCTAAACTTTACATGTGTTTCCTTTTTCTTTTGACGAAGCTCAACTTCTCGTGTCTTCCAAGATTCCTGAATTTTCCCATCCTTTTCCTTCGCTTTCACGGAAACATGCTGGTCCTGAACTCTAATAAACTGGCCAATAAAATATTCCCACATACCAAATGTGGATTTACCCTTAAGTAACCGCCACCAATTTGCATTTCCAAGTAGCTGCTGAATATTGTGGTAGTTAGCCTTCCCACAATTCAGTACTTTCACCCAAAGACTATTCTTATCTTTGTCCATTTAAAATTTACAGATTTATGGTCACTCTTTCTGAAATGCTTATCCACTGAAACTTCTATCACCTGACAAGGCTTATTACCTAATATCTATTCTAGGATGGCCCTTTTCCTGGTTGGACTATTTACATATTTACTATTCACCTATGGCTGTTGAGAAGCCTGGAGTACCTGAAGTAGATGCACCCTTCCTATTCCTGAGCTCTACCAATATGGTTTCACTGGATGAGTCCTCTAAAGTGTCTTCCCTCAGTACAGCTATAATATTTTTCCTTATCAATAATGCAACTCCCCACCATTTTTCAATCTTGCCTGATGCATTGTAATCCCATTGTAAAACTGACACTCTTGTCCCTCTTCCAACCAAGTCTCTGTAATAGCTACAAGATCATCATTATATGTATTAATTTAAGCTCTAAATTCATCTACCTATAACACTTTTTGAATAAAACAAATACATCTCAGAGTGCCAATGTCATGTTCAGTAACCTCATCCTTTCTGTCCTTCCTCTTAGTCTTACTGGCCTTAGTCTCAGACTTTTCCTCGGTCAGTTTATTTGTTGACCTACTACTCTAGTTTCTGCCCTCCCTGCCATAATATCGATGCCCCTCCAGTTTATATGCAATCCATCCCTCTTGCACTGGTCCCATCTGCCACAAGATCTCAAAGATCCACATACCTGAAGCTGTCTCTTTGAGACCAGCTATTTACCACATATTAACTACACTATCTTCCTATTCTTAGCTTCATTGCCAAGTGGCACAGGAAGTAATTCTGAGATTGCAGCCATAAAGATCCTGCTTTTCTCCTTCCTGTTTAACTTCCTGAACTTCCTTTGCAGGATCTTCTCTCTCTTTCTGCCTATGCTTTTGGTACCAATATGGACTGCAACATTTAGCTTCTCAGCCTCCCCCTTTAGAGCATTCTGTGCATGCTCAGAGTCATCCCTTGATCCTGGCACCAGAGAGGCAACACACCATCCTGGAGTCTCACATGAGGCCACAGTTATGTTTATCTTGTCTCCTGACAATGCAATCCCCTACAAATACTGTTCACCCACACTTCAACAATCTCTGCTGTGCAATAGTGCCTATCATGATGCCATAGATCTCGCTACTGCTGCTGCTTTCCCTGAAAGGCCACCTACTCCAGCAACAGTATTCCTGTTTGAGAGGGGATTGGCCTCATTGGACTCCTACACTGCTTGCCCGTACATACTCATCTTCCTGGTGATCACCCAACTCTCCTCTGTTAGAATATAAGAATATAAGAACAGTACAGCACACTATAGGCCCAGTGCCCCTCAATGTTTTGCCAGCCTTTTATCCTACTCTAAAAATCAGACTAACCTACATAACCTTCATTGTACTATCTTCCATGTGCCTATCCAAGAGTCACTTAAATGTTCCTAAGTATCTGACTCTATTACTACTGCTGGCAGTGCGTTCCAAGCACTCACCACTATGTGTAAAGAACCTACCTCTGACATCTCCCCTAAACCTTCCTCCAATTACCTTAAAATTATGCCCCCTTGGGATAGACATTTCTGCCATGGGAAAAAGTCTCTAACTGTCCACTCTATCTATGCCTCTCAACATCTTGTGCATTTCTATTTTGTCACCTCTCATCCTTCTTTGCTCCAGGGAGAAAAACCCTTGCTCCCTCACTGTTTGTTCATAAAACGTGCCCTCCAGTTCAGGCAGCATCCTGGCAAATCTCCTCTGCACCCTCTCTAAAGCTTCCACATCTTTCCTTTATTGAGGCGACTAGAACTGAACGAACGAACCTACCTTTTCATTTCCTCATCCAAGTCATTTATAAGAATCATAAAGAGCAGATGTCCCAGAATCAGTCTCTGTGTATACTACATCCACTGCTCTACCTTCATCAATGCATTTTGTCACATCCTCAAAGAATTCAGTTAGGTATGTGAGGCATGACCTGCCCCTCACAAAGTCATGCTGACTATCTCTAATCAAACTATAGTTTTCCAAGTATTCATAAATCCTGTCTGTCAGAATCCTCTCCAATACTTTGCCCAATTCTAACTTAAGACTGACTGGTCTGTAATTCCCAGGATTATCCCTATTCCCTTTCTGGAACAAGGGAATAACATTTGCCACCCTCCAATCATCTGATACTATTCCAGTGGACAGTGAGGATGCAAAGATCATCCCCAAAGGCACAGCAATCTCTTCCCTCGCTTCCTGTAGGAACCTTGGGTATATCCCATCTGGCTGAGGGGACTTACCTACCCTTATGTTTTTCAAACCTTTCAGCACATCCTCCTTCCTAACATCACCTTGTTCTTGCAGTCTGTTTCATGCTGTCCTCAGAAACATCAGGTCCCTCTCAGTAGTGAATACTGAAGCAAAGTATTCATTAAGGACCTCCCCTACTTCCTCCAACTCTGGGCGCAAGTTCCATCTGCTATCCCTGATTGGCTCTCCACTCACTTTGGCTATCCTTTTGTTCCTCATGAAAGTGTAGGACACCTTAAGGTTTTCCTTAATCCTTTCTGCTAAAGCTTTTTCACGCCACCTTCTCGCTCACCTAAGTCCCTTCTTCAGTTCCTTCCTGGCTACCTTGTAACCCTCTGAAGCCCTGTCTGATCCTTGCCTCCTCAACCTTAAGTAAGCTTCCTTCGTCCTTTTAACCAGATGTTCCACATTCTTTGTCACCCAAGGTTCTTTCTCCCATCATCCCTTCCTTGTCTCAGTGGGACAGCAAGTGATTCCTAAACAACCATCACATTTCTGTCATGCATTTCTCTGAGCACACGTGTTCCCAATATAGGTGACGAAATTCCTGCCTAATAGCATTATAATGCCCCCACACCACCCTCTCCAATTAAATACTTCCGCATACCATCTGATGCTATCTCTCTGCATGAGTATAGTAAAGGTCAGGGAGTTGTGATGACTACCACCAAAATGCTCTCCCACTAAGAGATCTGAACCTGGCCTGGCTCATTGCCAAGCACCAAATCCAATATGGCCTCCCCTTTAGTCGATCTAGCAACATACTGTGTCATCCTGGACACACCTGACAAAAGTGTTCCATCCAAACTATTTGATGTAAGGAGGTTCCAATCAATATTAGGGACTTTAATATCACCCATGACAACAATCCTGTTACTTCTGCATCTTTCCAAAATCTACCTCCCAATCTGCTCCTCCGTGTCTCTGTTGCTGTTGGAGGGACTGTAGAAAACTCCCAATAAAGTGATTGCTCCTTTCTTGTCTCTGACTTCCACCCATACTGACTCTGTAGACTAACTCTCTTCAACAACTTCCTTTTCTGCAGCTGTGATACTATCCCTGATTAGCAATTACACCCTCCCATCTATCTCCCCTCCTCCTCCTTTTGAAACATCTAAACTCTAGAACATCCAACAACCATTCATGCCCCATTGATATCCAGTACTGATCCATGCTCTGAATTCATCACCCTTATTCCTGATACTTCTTGCATTAAAATAGACACACTTAAAGCCATCATATTGACTGTACCTTTGCCCTATCAAGTACCTATCTGTCCTCACAGACTCTCTGCATGCTGTATCTGGCTGCTCACTATCTAATCCATCATCTGATCCATAGCTCAGGTTTCCATCCCCCGCCAAACTAACTTAAACCCTCCCGAAGATCTCTAGCAAACCTCCCCACCCAGGATATTGGTGCCCCTCCAGTTCAGGTGGAACCCATCCTTGTACAGATCCCATCTTCCCCAGAAGATATCCCAATGATCCACCTATTTAAAGCCCTCTCTCCTACACCAGCCCTGCAGCCACATGTTCATATGCACTTGCTCTCTATTCCTTACCTGACTAGTTCGTGGCACCGGTAATAATCCTGCACTTACTACTCTGCTTGTCCTGTCTTCTAGCTTCCAAGCTAACTCCCTGTATTCCCTTTCCAGGTCCTCCTCCCTTTCTCTACCAATGTCATTGATACTGATGTGTACCACGATTTCTGACTGCTCTCCTTCCCCCTTAAAGAATCCTATAGATTCGATTTGAGACATCCTTGACCCTGGCACCCAGGAGGCAACATATCACCTGGGAGTCTCGCTTGCGATCACAGAATCTCCTATATGGTTCTCTCACGATTGAATCTTCTATCACTATCACTCACCTATTCTCCCCACTTCCCTTCTGAGCCATTGAGGCAGGCTCAGTGCCAGAAACCTGTGACTTTCCCGTGGTAGGTCATCCCCGCCAACAGTGTCCAAAATGGTGCTCTTATTATTGAGGGGAATGGCCACAGGGGTCCCTGCACTGTCTGCCTATTCCCTTTACCTCTCCTGATGGTCACCAAGCTACCTCCCTATAACTCCTCTCTATCACCCCCTCAGCCTCCCGAATGATCCAAAGTTTATCCAGCTCCAGCTCCAGTTCCCTAACACGGTCTGTGAGGAGCTGAGTTGGGTGAAATTCTCACAGACAAAGTCAGCAGTGACATCAGTGTTGACCCTTACCTTGCACAACCTGCAAACCTCCATCCCCTCTGTTCTAAATTGCCAAGAGAGATTGAATAAATGAAAATAAAAAGCCTTACCTTACCAGCACTCCAAACACGGTCTTTTTTTTAAGAGGAGGAGGACGGGTTGAAAACATGATACGTGTAGTGTCTTGGGTTTAGCCACAGCCCAAATATATCAGTTCACGTGCCCAGCAATCCCTGTGTCCACGTCCACTCTTGTTAAGCCTTCACTCCATCTATTCATGATGTAAGTATTTAAGAGGGAAATTTATCTTCCCGCCAGCTCCTTAATCTGTGCTCTCACCACTCCCGCTATTGCAAATGGAGGCTGCTGATTCACAAGCTACGTTTTTAAGAGGTATGTTAAACTGTGCTATCCATGACATTCTCAGCCTCATGGATGCTCTTTAGTGAGCCCATCCACTGCTTCAGACACTCCATGCTCCATTCAGCTGCAGCTGAAAACACTTCCCGCATATGCAATTACCGGGGACTCTAGAAGTATTACTAATTTCACACATATTGCAGGAGGAGAATTCCACAGGATCAAGATCTCCTTCCATTTTGAATTTTGAATTTTATTGATTGAATCAACGTTATCAGCTGCAGTCAATAACCAAGGAACTGATTGCACAACTTACACACTCTTCACCAAAACCAGGTGTCTCACACCCACTCTCTTTTCCTAGCAGACTGCAACTATAAAAAGTAAGCACTTTATCTCTTTCCAGACTCCAGTCACTCAGTTTGCAAACCTGATTCCTGAGTATCCAAGCCTATGTCACTTACTGAGTCATGACATCACCTCTGAAGCACTGATGCTAAATTCAGCTCCACATTCATTCTAACTGACCGTTCACCTCAGATATTTATCCTGCTGCTGCTGTTCACACCCAGGTTCACTCTCCTTTGCTTTATTGCTGGTGCTGTTAATGCTCTGACTAATTTCATTACACAATCATCAAAATCACAGTTTTCTTTCTCAGTGTTTCAAACATATTTAGTGTGGAACAAATTGATCTGAGTTGGCTTTCGCTTATTCACAATGTAGTATCATGATCAATAATGGGTTTATGTGATCTGAGCTTAATGCATAGATACCATTTTATATTTCCAACTCACATTCTTAGCCAGAGCTCAGTTGTGAAAATTGTCTACCTGCTCACTCATTGTGTGCCTCTTTCATTCTCCTCTGTTTTTGTAGAGGAAAGCCCTGTTGCTAGGGATAGTTAAACAATTGGCTGGGTGTTAAGTACATTAGCCAGAGGGAAATGGGGCTGGGTGGGTTACTCTCCAGAGGGTCAGTGTGGACTTAGATTAGATTAGATTACATTACAGTGTGGAAACAGGCCCTTCGGCCCAACAAATCCACACCGACCCGCCGAAGCGAAACCCACCCATACCCCTACATTTACCCCTTACCTAACACTACGGGCAATTTAGCATGGCCAATTCACCTGACCTGCACATCTTTGGACTGTGGGAGGAAACCAGAGCACCCGGAGGAAACTCACGCAGACACAAGGAGAACGTGCAAACTCCACACAGTCAGTCACTTGAGGCGGGAATTGAACCCGGGTCTCAGGCGCCGTGAGTCAGCAGTGCTAACCACTGTGCCACCGTGCCGCCCACTGCCACCGTGCCGCCCACTTGTTGGGTCAAAGGGCCAGTTTCCACACTGTCGGGAACCTAAAAAAAAACCTCCCCCCTCTTGAAAGAAATGAACCATCATAATGAAAAGATGACTTTTTTTTTCAAATTCTTAATTGCATTACAATGAAATACTTAAGTCATTATTCTAAGTTCATGTTAATTTCTGCACACATATACAAATATAACATTGGAATCTGTTCGATCTTATCTATACTTTTTCCTTTAAATCTGTGATAATGCATGTGCTATCACATTTTTACGACCTGACCCTCTGCCTGTTCAGGTTTTTCCTGCACCATTACATCAAACTGGGTGTCTCCTAACTGAACTTCAACTCCTTCATCTTTCTCTTTGGTTTTTGCTTCTTGCTGTGACTTATGATAGTGGGAGCCTTGTTACTAAAAAGTCTGGAAAAATTCCCGGGTATTTTTCTTTTAACCCCTCAGTTCCTTGGTCTACCTTTGGCTTCTCCACAATAAGGGTGTAACTCCCAACTTGTATCCTGCTAAATTGTTCCCAAGAACAAACTATTTTCCTGGAACTGCACTCTGTCAATCACACCCACTGTAACTTCCCCAATCTTGATTTGGCTCTCCAACCTAGACTTAAACAGGGCAATTTTAAATTTCTGTCTATCTATTCCACAAATCACTTCTTTCGTGGGTAAAATGTCAGAAGTGTGAAAATATGTTCATCTCTTACTACTACAGACTGATTAGCTCCCATAGCCTTCAATATTATAAGAGATACCTACCCCTGAGTGAACTTTATGCACAGAAATGAATTATTATAGAAATCAGGCACTAACTCAATACCCAGCCCCTGTGTACTCTCCTGTAGCTTCTCAACTTTTCTTGAGGTTTCCTTTAATACCTTTTCTAATGCCACTGGCCTGGCCTCTTTTATCCCGTCTTTTCCCACAGTGCCTTTCTTCAACATCAGCACTGTGACTTTACATGTCCCACCTTCTGGCAGTGAAAACGCCTTTTCCCAGTGCCTGCCTTAAACTACCAGCACTGTAATTTTCTGTGTCCCACTCCATTGCAGTGAAAATACTTGAGGCATTTCACCTACTTTCTACTTTCTTTGGCTTCTTTTTTAATCTGTGGTAAACTATTACCAGTGTACTCTGCTCTTTGTTTTGTAATGTAGGATCTCCCCTTCACCCAATCTCTATCCCTCATAGGATGACATTCTTGTTGAAATCTAAATTTTGCCTTATGCACATATGCATATTCATATGCAATCTCTGTTGCTCTTCTCACTTCTTGAACTTTCTGTTCATCCACATGAATTCTTATTATCTCAGGAAATGACTTTTTAAACTCCTCCAGCAGAATAATCTCTCTTAGAAACTCATAAATCTTATCTATTTTTAAGGCCCGTACCTATCTATCAAAATTACTATGGTTAATTCTTTCAACTCAACATAAGTCTGACTTGGTTCCTTCTTTATGTTTCTGAACCATTGTCTATATGCTTCTGCTACCAATTCATAAGCACTCAAAATAGCCTTTTTGACATGTGTATAATCTTATGTTCCCTCATCTGACAATGCTGCAGATACCTCACTAGCTCTGCCGACCAACTTAGTCTGATCTAGCATTATTCATAAGTTCTCTGGCCACTCCATCTGCCTAGCCAATTTTTCAAATGAAATAAAGAAGGCTTTGACATCTTTCTCATCAAAATGTGGCAATATTTTAACATATTTGTATACATCTCTCTTTATCTCCATCCTGTTAACTTGACTTTCCTGATTAATTGGCAACTTCTGAAGTTCAAATTCTCTCTCCTTTCTCTTTCTCTTTCTTCTCTCTCTCCTTACTCAGCTAAAAACCTTCCCTCTCTTTTCTTTTTCCTCTCTCTCTCTCTTCTCTCTCTATCTTCTTTCTCTCTCTTCTCTCTCTGACTTTCTTCTCTCTCTCTTTCTTCACTCATGGCTCTTCTTTCCTTTTCTTTATCTTCTACCTCTTTTTATCTTGCAGTTTAAGTTTTTCTAACTCTACTGCACTTGTCTGTTTCTCTGATACACCTAAGTGCTTGACCAATTCTATTATAATTTCAGCTTTCCCTTTCTCCCTGGTTAAATCCAATTCTAACCTAGTTGCTAATTCTAACAGTATGCCCTTTCTCTGTATTCCAAAACTTTCTTGGCAAATTTGGGAAGCATCTTTAAAGCCCAGAACCTCTTTAGCAATCTTAAGAGCCATTTCTCTCACTTTTAATTTAACTAACCATACGTAAACAAATTGTCTCACCTATGTTTTATTTGAAGATCTAGGATACAAATTGGCAAGTTTAAACCTGGAATCTTTCGTATCCTGAATCTGTTCAAATCTGTCCAACTCTCAGGCTAAATGTGTTCAAATGTCAGACTGGAGCTCCCAAACTATTACGACATGACGGTGAACCCTTCTGCTAATTAAACCAAGCACCCAGAAAGGCTCACCTTTTTAGTCTGTTAAAAAGCCCCACCTCTAAGTCTGTTAAAGTGTGAGTGACAGAGAACTCCCAAATTCAACTATTTAAAGAAAATAACATCAATTTATTCTTTAACTCTAAAAGTGATCATTAAACAACAAATGTTCACAACTCTAAGTCCCTTTTCTCTTAACTCCTTACTATCTGCCTCCAATTCGATAACAATATATTGTTCCAATAAGACACTTATTAAAATTACACCAGCTTAATTTCAAAACCATACAGCAGTTGTCATCTTCGGTGTCTGACTTCTTCCAGCTGAAAGTCTTCTTGGGTGGTCTTCTTTCTTTTTACTGCAAAGATGATTCATATGAAAAGGTACCTTTGATAGAGAGTTTTCAAAATCTTGGGTCTCTCTTGATGTCATTGCTCTGTCTGATTTTTAAAGTGCCTGCCTTTTCTCATATCCCTAAAACAATTCAAACTCAATTGGGTTTTAGTATTCTGTGGCACACTTTAAACTGATTGGTTAAATTTCATTTGTTGTGAAAACAGCAACCGACTCAGGTATCTATTTCACAGCCAAATGTTTCATATTTTCAATTTTCCAGTACGCTGTAAGACTGCTCTTGCAAGCTCTCAGTGCAGAACAGCATTTCCTCTCTTTTAAAGATACAATACAAGCTTTCAACTTCATAACACCAGACATCCCTAATAAAGGTCTTATGCCCAAAATATGAATTTCCCTGAGCCTCAGATGCTGCCTGACCTGCTGAGCTTTTCCAGTGCCACACTTTTTGACTCTGATCTTCAGCATCTGCAGTCCTCACTTTCTCTGAGAATGGACAGTGAGGTGACAATGTGACAAGGTCCATTCCTTTCCACTTACTACATGTGTATTGAAATAGTTTGCTTGTGCACTGAGATATTACACATTTCAGGATTACAAATAAACTGAAATAGTGCTCAACATGTTAGCAATAGGCACATGAATTGTGTTACTGAATTGAATCATGGACAATTTAAATAAGTAATCTATTGAAAGGCTGTGACTTCCCAATGCACATGTTGTGACTTTCATGCAAGGAGTGATTAGAATATTATGTAAATGTTGAGGTTCCATCTACTGCTGGGGTTGATGTGTTTGATATGTTTCACATGTATTCGAGAGTTATTGAGAGTCAAAATTCATCCCTGGCCAGTATACAGATTCACATGCTAGCCATCTTATACTTTCAATAGACATGCATCTGATACCTTGGTGTAACATGTATCTGATATCTTGGTGCAATGTTAATGGAAAAAAGATTCATAGAATCCCTACACTGTGGAAACAGGCAATTCAGCCCATCAAGTGCGTAGTGACCCTATGAAGAGCATCCCACCCTGACCCATCCCTTCACCCTATCCCAGTAGAGAATTACTTCGGGAGTCAGGCCTCTATTTTTACAGAGCAGCAAGGAGAGAAGGTGGAGTGAAGCGAGGGCTGCCGGGAAGGTAAGGGCTTAATTTAAATTTGGGCAGTGGCTAAACCCGAGATACGACACGTGTAGTATCTCCCTCCTGCCCCCTCATCTAACTGGAAGAAAAATACTCTGTAAGGTAAGGCTTTTATTTTTTCTTTATTTTATTTTTTCATTTAGTTAAGTGCATTGTTTGGTTTTAGTTAGTTGATATAAAGCTAAGCTTACAATGGCAGGGGACTTCAGACCCGTGGCATGTGCCTCTTGCTTGATGTGGGCGCTTAGGGATGTGGCTGACATTCCTGACTCTTACACTTGCAAGAAGTCCTAGCTCCCACACTGTGGCGGCACTGCTGTTAAGAAGGGAGGGAAAAAGACTTGTAGGGCCATAGTCATAGGGGATTCTATTGTAAGGGGGGTGGGGGGGAGTGTTAGATAGGCAGTTTTGTGGCCGAAAACAGGACTCCCGGATGGTATGTTGCCTCCCAGGTGCTCACGTAAGGAATATCACTGATTGGCTGTTGAGTATTCTAAAAGGGGAGGGTGAGCAGCCAGTTGTCTTGGTGCATATAGGCACCAATGATATAAGTAAAAAAACGAAGTGAGTTCCTGAAAGAAGAATTCAGGGAGCAGAGAGCAGATAAATGCAAAAGAACTGGTGGCCTGAAATGCATCTACTTTAATGCAAGGAGTATAGTGTGTAAGGCAGGTGAACTTAGGGCTTGGATTGGTGCCTGGGAGTATGACATTGCTGCAATCACAGAGACTTGGTAGAAGGAAGGGAATGATTGGCAACTAAATGTTCCAGGATATAGACACTTCAGACGGGACAGGAACTAAAAGGGGGGGAGGGGGAAGGGGGGAGGTGGAGTTGCATTGCTGGTCAGGGATGATATCTCGGCTGTGCTAAAGGAGGACACTATCGAGGTCTTGGGTACTGAGGCATTATGAGTGGAGCTGAGAAATAAGAAGGGTGCAGTTACATTGTTGGGGCTGTATTACAGACCTCCCAACAGTGAGCGTATGGTAGAAGAACAAATAGATAAACTGATTATGGAAAGATGTAGAGGCAATAGGGTAGTGGTGATGGGAGATTTTAATTTTCCTAACATTGACTGGGATACACTTAGCGTCAGAGGTCTGGATGGGGTAGAATTTGTAAGAAGCGTCCAGGAGAGTTTTCTAGAGCAGTAAGTCAATAGTCCGACAAGGGAAGGGGCCATATTGGACCTGGTACTGGGGAACGAGCCAGGACAAGTTGAAGTTGCGGTGGGGGACTTCTTTGGGAACAGTGACCACAGTTCTGTAAGTTTTAGAATATTCGTAGTTAAAGATGAGAGTGGTCCTAAGGGAACAGTACTAAACTGGGCCAAGGCCAATTATATCAAAATTAGACAGGAGCTCAGAAATGTAGATTGGACACACCTATTTGAAGGGAAGTCCACATTTGACATGTGGGAGGCTTTCAAAGATAGGTGAAAGATAGTGCAGGATAGGCATGTCCCATTGAAGGCAAAGAATAGGAAAGGCAAGATTCGTAAACTGTGGATGACAGGAGAAATGGTACGACTAGCCAAGAGGAAAAGGGAAGTGTACATAAGGTCTAGGCAGCAAAGAAGAGAATGGGCCCTGGAGGAATATTGGAAGAGTAGGACAAGTCTTAAACGAGGAATCAAGCGGGCTAAAAGGAGTCATGAAATAGCTTTAGCGAGCAGAATTAAGGAGAAGCCCAAAGCGTTTTATTCTTATATAAGAAGCAAGCGGGTAACTAAGGAAAGGATTGGTCCAGCGCAGCAGGTCAGGCAGTATCCAAGGAGCAGGAGAATCGACGTTTTGGGCATTCCTGAAGAAGGGCTCATGCCCGAAACGTCGATTCTCCTGCTTCTTGGATGCTGCCTGACCTGCTGCGCTTTTCCAGCAACACATTTTCAGCTCTGATCTCCAGCATCTGCAGTCCTCACTTTCTCCTAAAGGATTGGTCCTCACTTTCTCCTAAAGGATAATGAAGGAAGGCTGTGTGTCAAACCTGAGAGAATGGGTGAGATTCTGAATGATTACTTTGCATCAGTGTTCACTGAGGAGAGGAACATGATGGATCTTGAGATTAGAGATAGAAGATTGATTAGTCTGGATCACATTGACATAAGTAGGGAAGATGTGCTGGGTAGGCTAGAGGTCATTAAAGTGGACAAATCCCCATGACCAGATGGGATCTATACCAGGTCGTTGAGGGAGGCAAGAGAGGAAATAGCTGGGGCCCTGACAGATATCTTTGTGGCATCCTTAAATACAGATGAGGTGCTGGAGGACTGGAAGGTTGCTCGTCTTGTCCCCCTGTACAAGAAGGGTAGTAGGAATGTTCCGGGTAACTACAGACCGGTGAGCCTAACGTCAGTGGTGGGAAAGTAGCTGCAGAAGGTACTGAGAGAAAGGATCTATTTATATTTTAAAAAGAATGGGCTTATCAGTGATAGGCAACATGGTTTTGTGCGAGGGAGATTGTGCCTGACCAAGTTAATAGGGTTCTTTGAGGAAGTGACCAAGTTGATAGATGAAGGAAGGTTTGTTGATGTCATATACATGGACTTTAGTAAGGCGTTTGATAAGGTTTCCCATGGTAAACTAATAGAGAAAGTAAAGTCACATGGTGTGCAGGGTGGTTTAGCTAGGTGGATAAAGAATAGGTTGTGAAACAGGAGACAGAGTGTAGTAGTTGAAGGGAGTTTCTCAAAATGGAGAAAGGTGACCAGTGGTGTTCCACAGGGGTCAGTGCTGGGACCACTGTTCTTTGTAATATACATAAATGATCTGGAAGATGGCACTGATGATATGATTAGCAAGTTTGCAGATGACATTAAGATTGGTGGAGTAGCAGAAAGCATAAGGGGCTGTCATAGAATACAGGAGGATATAGATTGACTGGAGAGTTGGGCGGAAAAGTGGCAGATGGATTTCAATCCAGACAAATGTGAGGTGATGCATTCTAGAGTGAATTATACAATGAACAGAAGATCCTTGGGAAAAGTTGATGGGCAAAGAGATCTGGGAGTGTAGGTCCATTCTACCCTGAAGGTGGTTACACAGGTGGATAGAATGGTCAAGAAGGCATATAGTATGCTTGCCTTCATTGGATGGGGTATTGAGTATAAGAGCTGGAAAGTCATGTTAAAATTGTACAAGACATTGGTTTGTCCGCATTTGGAATACTGTGTACAGCTCTGGTTGCCACATTACCAAAAGGATGTGGATGCTTTGGAGAGTGTGCAGAGAAGGTTTACAAGGATGTTGCCTGGTATGGAAGGTGCTAGCTATGAAGAGAGGTTGCGTAGGTTAGGTTTGTTTCATTAGAAAAAAAGAGATTGAGGGGGTACCTGATTAAAGTTTACAAAATCATGAAGGGTATAGACAGTGTGGATGGAGACAAGCTTTTGCCCACGGTGAGGGATTCAATAACGAGAAGTCACACTTTCAAGATGAGAGGTGAAAAGTTTACGGGAGATACACACGGCAACTACTTCACAGAGGTTGGTGGGTGTCTGGAAAGCGTTGCAAGCAGAGATGGAAGAGGCAGGATTCATTTTAGATGCGCCTGGACACTTGTATGAGTAGGTGGGGAGCAGAGGGATACAGATGCTTAGGAATTGGGCGACAGGTTTAGACAGTAGATTTGGATCGGCTGAGGCTTGGAGGGCCAAAGGGCCTGTTCCTGAGCTGTAACCTTTCTTTGTTCTTCTAATCCTGCATTTTCCATGACTAATCCATCTGGTCTGCTCATCCCTGGAAACTGTAGGCAATTTAGCATGGCCAACCCACTGAACCTGAACATCTTTGGACTGTAAGAAGAAACCAAAGTACCTGAGGAAACCCACACAGACACAGGGAGAATGTGCAAACTTTATGCAGACAGTTGCCCAAGGTTGGAAATGAATGCAGTCCTTGGCACTGTGATGCATCTGTGCTAACTACTGAGTTGTTGCACCACCCATATTCTGATTTGCTTGCTCTTGAAATGACCTATCGTGGTAAATCAACTTCATCTCTGTATGGCCAAAATAAACAAATCTTCTTAGATACTTCTTTAATTCTGTCAGGTCATCTCTGTATAATTGTCTTTGGTAACTCGTGTAGTTGTTCATCTCCAGTAATTACTGATTTCAACCATTCACACTAGCTCTGGCCAAAGTGTAATGGATCAACATTGAACATTTCTTCAACTTGGCCATCACAAGCATCAATGCAGAAATCAAGAGGAAAATTGTGGTCTTTGTGTTGTTTGGGTAATCTGTTTCAGACTTTTCATCCTGGTAACTTGCATATATCTTAATGAAAAGTCATATCCTTGGAAATCATTGGTAGATTCAATTGTGCCACAAGCAGACTGTGCCAATGATGTCTAGTCCTGTCTCCGTTGGATCATTGATGTCTACCAAGTAAATAAACTCAGGAAGCCAAAATGAGCTTGTATATTGGCACTGCAGTGTGATTCTGCCAAAGTAAGGAATTGGTGTTCCATATCATGAAACTATACCTCATAAGTTGTACCCTGATGCACCAACATACTATTGTGTCATGAAACAAATGATCCTAGGATAAAAAAACCTCCAAAACTTTCATCTCTTCAGGCCATATAATATGACACAGTTATGATATCAAGAGTAGGTCTCTTAAAAGATTTTAATGTGCTGACAGTGAGACATAACATAACGGACCCTCTTCTCATTAAGACTTACTCGTGGTTTTCCTCTATCACTGTAAACCAGGTAGACCTTTCAACACAAATAAGGAAAGAGGACAGTAGCAGTAACTATACTGTGAGATCTCAATACATCCAATTCATTTAGGCCAGACCAGGTTAAGGTGATAAGTTTTCTTCCCTAAAGAGCATTAATGAACCAGATGTTTTTTTAACCATAATTTACAATGGTTTCATGGTCTCCATTGTTGAGACTAACTTTCAATTTCAGATTCTCTGTGAGTATGAATTTAAATTTCATCAGCTGTTATGGTGGGATTTAAACCCATAAGTATTAGCCAGGACCTTTATATTATTAATCTAGCGACATTACCACTACATAGCATTTCCCCGATGAGTAGTGTGGCTTTAAGCTTTAAAGTTAACCAAAGCCTTGAGTGAACTAATGCATCTGCATTACATTCTTAACAACCTAAAAATGCCAACTATTATACATAATGTCCTTTAATCACCTGACATTTATCTGGCAGTCAACAAGCTGGTAAATATAACCACTTGAAACATTCAGTCCCACACCTCAGTTTGGGCACAAATGAAGATTATAATTTTTCTTTGACTGGAATTTGGCAGCTAGTAAATTCACACTAGTCCCTTTTGAGCACATTATCCCACTGATTGCTTGAATCATTGTCACAGTTTTGAGGCATCTCATAATGAAGCAGTATGTTAACTGTCAGGTTTGCAAAGTCTTGAAGAGTTCTGTGTGTTTCAGTAAAGATCCTTCTCATTCTTCTAAACTTCATGAGTATAGGCTGAGCCTACCCAAACTCTCCTCACAAACTAGGACCTCTATACTCTGAATCCACCTAGTGAATCTTTTCTGGAATGCCTTAAACATCAATATATCTTTTCTGAGATCAGAGCACTGTTTGCAATATTCCACCTGTTGTCTGATTAATGCCAGATATAGTTTTAACAAAACATTCCAATGTTAATATTCCAGTCTCTTTCAAATAAATCTGAATGTTCCATTTGCTTCCCCTATTGTCTATACCCCTATTTTTGCACCTATCTTTCCTGCCCTTCTGCAAAAACTTTCATTTTGTTCTTTCCTATCCAACCAACCCAACCTTCTCTCCAAAGTTCTGTTCTTACTTACAAAGTTGCTTAGCTGCCAAAGTATAAGAAATTGGTACCTGTAGAGAGTTATAAACTAGTTAAGGAAGTGGGCAAAACCTTGGCAGATGGAATATAATGTGGGAGAACATGATTTTGGAAGCAAGAATAAAGGAGCTGAATATTATTTAAACAGAGCAAGACTGCAGAAAGCTAAAAAACAGAGGGATTTGGGAGTCTTCAATTAAAAAAGATAGCATCCAGGTTTAAAAGGTAGTAAGGAAGGCAATGGAGTGTTGACCTTTATTTCAAAAGAAATAAAATATACAAGTGAGAATTTTTATTAGAGGCACAAGTCAGATCATTGCTAAAATACTTGAGTTCCTTCGCTATTTTGGTTCCTTCGCTAAAGAAGGATGTACTGGCATTGGATGCAACCCAGAGAAGGTCCACTGGGCTGATACCAAGTCTGGTATCATATACTGTCATATGATGAGAGGTTATGTACTCATTGGAAAACAGGAGAATGAAAGATGATCTCATTAAAGCACACAAAATCTTTCGGAATAAAGTGAAATAAAGAACTGTGGATGCTGGAGATATGAAACATAAAACATAAATTGCTGGAGAAACTTAACGAGTCTAATAGCATCTCTAAACAGAAAACAAAGTTAATATTTCACGTCCAGTAACCATTCTTCAGAACCACCTAAAAAAGGATCACTGGACAGGAATATTAAAGAACTTGACAGGATTGATGTAAAATTATTGTTTGTCTTCTAGGAGAGCATAGGACCAGAGGACATAATTTCACAGTAAGGAATCACTCATTTAAAATGGAGATGAGAAGGATTTTTCTCTTTCAAGGGTAATTAATCCAAGGAATTCTTTACTGCAGAGAGCTGATGAGACTGGGTCATTTAGTATATCCAAGACCGAGGTAGACAAATTTTTAATCAAGTGATTAAGGAAGCCAAGAGTGATGGGGAAAAAGCAGGAAACTGGAGTTCAGGATTGTCACATTTCATTGAATATTGGAGCAAATTTGATGGGCTGAATGAACTACTGCTCTTACATTTACTGTCTTATGGTCTTAGGCATTGGGCATTCAGCCTTTGAGGATGCTCCTCCATTCAGTGAGAACACAGATGGTTTTTACTCCAGGACCATTTTGTTGCATAATCCTGTATTCCTTTTTAATAAGTAAAAATTTGTCAGTTTCTGTCCTGAACATATTTTATGAGTGGACCTCAAAAGCCCTTTAGGCCAGAGAACTCGAAAGGTCCAACTCCTCTCTTTCTCTTCCCACTGGTGCTGCCACACTTGTTGTGTATTTGCACCAATCTCAGCCTTTTCATCTTGCTTTTTGCAGTGAAAGAAAAGTGAAAAGAAAACATTTCTGGAAAGAAACATCTACTTCTTCTGAAGCTCCAATTGCACATATACAAGAGAAGTCAGACGAGTATGCATCATTCACAAGTTTCACTGATCTTACCAAAATTGGGGATGTTCGATCATTTAGGCAAAAGCTTTGATGAAGAGGGAGTTTTAAGATACATCTGTAAGAGGATGAATGGTTTAGGGTGGGAATTTTTTTTTAAATATTGCCCATATACAGTACCTTTGCCAAGCTGGAGGATATATGCCAGACCACGTAGGCATGGCAGATTTCTTTCTCTGAAGAATATTAGTGAATTAACTGGAATTCTAACAAACTAACAGTGATGGCAAATACTGCAGAAGCTGGAGATCTGTGCTAAAATACAGAAAGTGCTAGAGAAACTCAGCAGGTCTGGCAACATCTGCAGAGAGATAATATTTCCAGTCCAATGACTCTTCTTCAGATCCTGAAAAAGGTTGGGAGCCATTGTTGGTTTAATAGTCACCATCATTCAGAATAACTTTCTATTTAAGATTTATTTAATTAATCAAAATTGAATTATCCAAAGGCCAAGGATTAGGGTTAATTTTAATGTTTAATTTAGGAAAATTTTACTCAGATTTGTGAATCATTTGTCCAGGAATATAACAACTATTACCTCAGAGCCTGGAGATATTGGTCTTTGTTACAATTGGAAGCAGAGTATAGAAGTATAGAAGACTGGGTACAAATGTACAGGGCATTGACAAGAGTGCACCGAGAATGCTGTGGATAATTTTGGCCTTTATTTAAGGTGGGATAGATTTGTTCTGTAGTAGCTAAGAGAGGATTCATTAAGCAGAATCATGAGGTGAATGGGAACAGTCGAGCAGGTTGGGTCTGTACTCATTGGTGCTTAGAATAATGAAATGTGCTCTTATTGAAACAGATTGGATTCTTAGAGGGCTTGATAGGATGAATGCGAAGAGAATGTTTTTCCTTGTGCAGGAACCAAAGGCACAGATCAAAAATAGGGATTAATTATCTGGAACACCAAAATGGGTAACAAAATGGCTACCAGACCCCAACTGATGCACACACAGAATTGTTGTCAGCTGGCCATGCCAGACTTCAGTATGTGTGAACATAGACTGCTAATATTATTACATTCCGCGTGCAAAGATGTCAGCATCAGCCCATGTGCAGATCTCCACACTACAGTTGGAATTGTGCTTAAAGTTCAAAGTCTGTTGGCAATAAAATCACAACTGCCAATCCTGCTAAAGAAAAGTCAGGATGTGTCCTGGTCAACATTTATCCCTCAAATCTCAAACATTGAAGATGCCAGTTACCTAGCCTGGTACCTCATGTGTTAAGAAGTTAGCTAATTGGCTACCAATGTTTTTCCTCAATATTGATCATAATTCAAAAGTCCTGCCTTCTCTGCACCACAGTGTGTGGCATTCTGAGATCATGAAAGATGCTATATAGTATAAGTTCCTTTTTTCATTTTTCTGTCAGTTGAAAATACATATCCCAGCAGGGACCTATCCATTAGTGATTGCTCTTTTCACTTTGGGCAGTTCATACCATACTCTGAGTGATCTTATCTTTTCCCAAACGTTTTGAACCTGCTTCATTATCATGTATATGCATGGTTCAGAGTTTGCTGTGAATCACATGGATTGTACCAATATTTTATTTTATGGGGTTGCCCAGAGCTTATTGCTTAATTGTCCAGAAAACACCAATAGTACTGGCATGATGTGAAGAGTGACTGAGTAAAAATTCAATTCTCCACATTACTAGAGTGAAAAATGATTATTCCAATCTGTTCCCTTTGTTGGAAGGTTCCAGATTGCAGCAAGAGGCCTTAGTAAGGTAGGGGGACTTCTTTTTTTATTCTTTCATGTGATGTGGGCATCACTGGCAAGGCCAGCATTTATTTTTGATCCCTATTTGCTCTTGAACTGAACTGAGTGGCTTCTTAAGCCACTTCTGAGACAATTTAAAAGTCATTCATTAGATTAGATTACTTACAGTGTGGAAACAGGCCCTTCGGCCCAACCAGTCCACACTGCCCCGCCGAAGCGCAACCCACCCATACCCCTACATCTACCCCTTACCTAACACTACAGGCAATTTAGCATGGCCAATTCACCTGACCTGCACATCTTTGGACTGTGGGAGGAAACCGGAGCACCCGGAGGAAACCCACGCAGACACGGGGAGAATGTGCAAACTCCACACAGTCAGTCGCCTGAGGCGGGAATTGAACCTGGGTCTCTGGCGCTGTGAGGCAGCAGTGCTAACCACTGTGCCACCGTGCCGCCCTCAATCACATTGCTGTGGGCCTCAAACCACATGTCGGCCTGACCAGATAAGGATGGCAGATTTTCTTCCCTAATATGTTTTCTTTTATGACAAGCAATGATAGTTTCACGGTTACTCTTTTATTGTGCGGTTTGATGACATATTCTGAGTTTAGCTTCACCAGGCTGGTTAAAGAGAAGGCAGTCAAGGTCAGTCTTCAGACTTAGACTTCAAAGTAACACAATTCATTATACATTAACCAACACTGCTATGCATGCCAATCATGGAGAGGCCAGGTTCTGACTCATAATTACATTATTAAGGGCTAAACCATTTTCTTACTGTGATCGTGGCTATGTGCATCTTCTAGAGAGGGCAGTGTAATGTGTTCTAATAAGGTTTAACTCTACTCATATTGTAGTAATTATACACACAACAACGTGCAGCTGCATAACATGATTTCAAAATTTTCCCGGGTCTTGAAGCTCTTACACAATAATTACCATCACTGTGGCTTGTTTTCAAATCTTTGTCCCCAGAGCATTCACTGGGGTCACTGGACGACTACCACCTGATAATATCACTATGCCCCCACTTGCCCTAAACGTCTTCCATATTTTATAGATGAATATTTGGATTACTACATTTCTCTTTTTATCACTACCAGTGAGAAAGAAGGCAAGTCTATCTCCCAGACGTTGACTAGTCTGCATCATTGCTCTGCTTTTGTGAATTTCCTATGACTGTATCCAGTCGGAAAGAATAAAGAAAGAAAGCGAGGAGTAGAAATGAGACAAGCTTCTCAAGTGCATTTGGGGAGAGGTATGCAGTGTAGCTGCTGGAAATACCATGTTTCTGAGTGAAACTGAGGGAATATCTGACTCCTTATCTGACTGCAGAGGTTTGGAAAGTCTTCGGAAGAGGTACTAAAATAACATTATTACCTGAAAGCATTTCAGAATCATAGCATTTCTCCCTCTTTTTTTCCAAGCTGAGCCTGGGCACACAGCCAAGCAACCTGTTAATACCTTGAAGCTTTTACAAATTATGGTTTCGCAAGAACCATACGTTCTATAATGAATAACAATGTGAATGGAATACATTCCTTAATTGGACAGAAATGTTTAAGTTTATTTATCAATATTGTTGAAAAATGCACAGTTGTATTTTTGCAAATATAAAATAATTATTTTTTGACAATTTTTGGGAGGAATTGTTCTGTTTACTGATAAATTGCATGCAATGAATAAAAATGCCAAAGTTTAGAAGGAATGATGCTAAATGCAGTTTGATCTTATTTTATAATGAAGTAGCGACTGTCATTCCTGAAGTAATTCTGGAACATGCTGTAACATTTCAAAATAAACAAACAACCACCGCAGACTGAAGAAATCATGCTCCTGATACAAAAAAATGACATGTACGACAGAGAGACATTTGCCAAAAAGATATAGCACAATTATTTTTTAAGAACACCAATAAAAATTAAATTTGCTGGAAGAGAGAGAGAGAGATCCATCATGGTAATATTTGCTCTAGGCCAGTATTTACCCAAACTGACAGGCTTGTGCATTGAACAATAGATGCTGGAAATCATAAACAAAAACAGAAATTGCTGGGAAAACTCTGCTGGTCTTGATTGTGCATTGATAGATTTAATAAGATGTGGAGTGAAAGGTATGCCTTAACTCTCAACCTGAGCATTGCCATATAACAGAGGTTTGACTACTTTTCAAACTAAAGTTTGCTTCTTATTAAAGGAGCATTTACAATAATAATCCCTTCTAAATGAACAGCTACTCTACAGCTTGCTTGTGGTACCGTGGCAGTGTCCTCACCTATAGTGAGAAGCTCTGGATTCTGATTTCAAGTCAAGTGCATTCATAACATAAATGTCATCCTGCAACCACACCTCCAAACCCCTCCCCCTCCCCCCTCCCCCAACCTTTCAACACATGGCACGGTGGCTCAATGGTTAACGTTTCTGCCTCACAGCACCAGGGACCCGGGTTCAATTCACGCTTTGGGTGACTGTTTGCACATTCACCCTGTGTCTGCGTGGGTTTCCTTTGCGTGCTCTGGTTTCCTCCCACAATCCAAAGATATGCAGGTCAGGTGAATTGGCCATGCTAAATTGCCCATAGTGTTAGGTACTGAGGTAAATATGGGGAATGGATATGGGGTGGGTTACTCTTCAGAGGCTCGGTGTGGACTTGTTGGGCCGAAAAGCCTGTTTCCATACTGCAGGGAATCTAGTCTAAATCATTGATACGTGGCAACAGCAAGGGAAACTGATGGCCACCCATATGATGGAGAAGAATGAATTATTCTGGACCACTATTCAGAGCCCTAGACTATAACGTCTCTGCAAAAATGCATGTTGTCCAAGACTCCCGAAGTAAATTACAAAATCCCGCCACCTATATCCTCTTTGCATGTGTTTTAGGATGGACTACATATTTGTTTAATAGTTTGTTCTGTAGATGTGGACAGTAGTGGAAAGTCATGTTGGTTGTCATCTTTACTTAAGTGCTCCTTGAGAAACTGTTCACTAAATGTCAATCATTCACAGTCTCAGCCTGTCTGAGTGGTGGTGTTAGCTCTGAAGGTGCCAAGCTTGACTCAAGAGATTTAAGCATATCGTCTAGGCTACGTAACTTTCAACTATTCTGTCACGTGTTGAGTTTGAACTTAGAACCCAACTGTTCTGTTAGCTGGATGCATAAGAAATCTGCAGTCCTCAATTTCTCCAAGACAATCAAGTTTTATTAGTTAACTCTACTGCCAAGCATTCTTCCATAAATACTTTTCGAAAAAGGAGCAAAAACATTTTCTCTATGTCCTCATCAGCAGTTGCTTATCAAAAAAGACAACGGATTAACTAGTCATTCATCTCATTGCTGTATGTGAAGTCTTGGATGATGTTAATTACCTGCTGTGTTTCCCTGTCTTCCAGTAAAACTTGCTTGATTGTTTAGTCTGAGGCATTGTGAACTTATGTAAAGTTACCTTACAAATTCAAGTTTCTCTTTATCAAACAGACTTAAAATAGCTCTTAAGGCATTGTAGTAATAATCCTATCTTTGGTTCAAAGACCCAGGTTAAATTCCTATTTGATGTAGAGTTATGGTTGAACAGTTTAATTTGAAAACTGTCTATGCAGTGTTAGAGTGGAGTTACATGAAGATCAAACTGAGCTGGTAGATTCCTTCCATAAAGCAAAATTACACTTATGACGTTATAATACTGATGATTAGGCTTGGATGCCATGAGTCCTTTTTCTCAGCTGGGCTTTTAATCATTCATTCATCGTACGTGAGTGTTGCTGGCTGAGCCAGCATCCAGACCCAAGTGAAGTCAAGGTGTTGAGGTTTTCATGAAGGAGTTAGATATAGTTCTTAGCAATAAAAGATTTAAGGAATATGGGGAGTAAGTGGCAACAGGTTTGGATGATCATTCCATGCATGTATGTATGAAATGGTAATCCAAGATGGAGGACAGGGAAAAATTTTAGCCGTACGAGCTGCTCCTTTTTTTGAGGAATTTCCTCAAATTCCAGGAAGAGCAATTAATGCTTTATATGGTGTTGCATTGTTTTTGAAATTTGAGTGAAAAAAGATCAAAACAATGGCACCCTAAAAAGAAGGAAGACGGACAAAAGCAGCGGCCACATGGTCAGAGAAAGAAACCTACACTGCTGTCTGTCACAGCAGTGAATCTGTACAGTTACTGCTTTTGCTCTTTGAGTTCAAGTATCTCTGGTCATTGGAGTGCATCTAGGAAAAATAAACAAACAGCAAAATTCACAGCTGACCTTCAAGGAACCTGTGTGGGGGAGCTCACAGCACAAGAACAGGTAAGACATCGTTTATAAGTGTAACCTTGCTGTAAATCTACAATAGTGAGTAGAGTGGGTTCTTTCTTGATTATATGTTTTATTCAGATTTGTCTGTTGATTATATTTTACAATATAAATGATAAGTACTAAGGTATCCTGGAGCAGTGTTTTTTTAGAATAATAAGATGTTTTCTGTGTCTGCAAATTGCGAAGGAGCAAAGACAGTGCTTAGTAGAATGATATGCTCTTCCTATCAGATGTAGTAGTTTAGGGAAAGCTTCCATGTTGCTGATGCTTATATCTGCAGTGTTCTTGGTTGTGAATCCAATCAGATCACATGGATCAGTTGGAGCAGCAGCTGGAGTCAATAAGAGCTAAGGGGTGTGATAGATGACAAATATAAGAAGGGAGAAAAGCCACAGACACATTCAGTACATGAGTTAACTTCAAGAAAGGTGAGAGAGGGAGGAAAGTAGTGCAGGAGTCTTTTGTGTCTATAAACATTTCAATCAAGTATGCTGTTTTGGAAAATGTAGGAGGCTGTGGACACTCAAGGAAATGTAGCACGAATAGCCAAGTTTCTGGTACTGACACCGGCTCTAATCTAATGTAATGAGGGGTCCGTCGTGTTCCAAGCAATTGATTGTGAGTGGGGACTCTCTAGTCAGAGGCACTGACAGACGTTTCTGTGGTCAGCAGCAAAGAATCAGAATGGTGTGTAACCTCCCTGATGCCAGGATAAGGGATATCTTTGAGTTGGTGCAGAATGTTCTCAAAGAGGTGAGGAACCAGCAGAAGGTTGTGCACCTTGGAGCTGATAACATAGGAAGGGAAAAGGATAAGATTGTAAAGGGAGAATATAGAAAATTAGGCAGGAATTTAAAAAGTTTATCCTGTAGGGTAGTAGTATCTGGATTACTCCCAGTGATACACACTAGTGAAGGTAGAAGTAGGAGGAAAGAGGAGATGAATTTGTGGCTGAGGAGCTGGTGCAGGGGAGAAGGGTTCACATATTTGGATCATTGGAATCTTTTCTGGGGTAAAAGTGACCTGTACAAGAAGAGCAGATGGTACCTCAATTGGAAGGGGACTAATATATTGGCAGGGAGGTTTGCTGGAGCTGCTCGGGAAAATTTAAACTAGTACAGTGGGGGGAGGGGGGTGGTGGGCTGTGAGATTGTGAGGAAAAAGATCAATCTGACACTGATATCATTGGGAAAAGGATTGAGTCAAACAGTCTGGGCAGGTCAAGACAAAGCAGAGAACAAGGCAGGACTGATAAATTAAACTGCATTTACTTCAACGCAAGAAACCTAACAGGGAAGTTAGGGCATGGTTAGGAACGTGGGACTGGGAAATTACAAAGAAATGGCTCAAAGAGGGACAGGACTGGCAGCTTAATGTTCCAGAATACAAATGCTACAGGAAGGATAGAAAGGGAGGCAGGAGAGGAGGAGGAATGGTGTTTTAGATGAGGGATAGCATTAAAGTTGTACTGAGGGAGGATATTCCTCGGAATACATATAGGGAAGTTAGTAGGGTGGAACTGAGAAATAAGAAAGGGATGATCACATTACTGGGATTGAATTATAGTGTCCCTAATAGTCAGAGGGAAATTGAGAAACAAATTTATAAGGACATTTCAGTTACATGTAAGAATAATAGAGTGGTTATGGTTGGGGATTTTTACTTTCCAAACATAGATTGGGACTGCTATAGTGTTAAGGGTTTAGATGGAGAGGAATTTGTTAAGTGTGTACAAGAAAACTTTCTGATTCAGTATACCTAGTACAGAAGGTGCAAAATGTGACCTACTCTTGGGAAATAAGGCAGGGCAGGTGACTGAGATGTCAGTGGGAGAGCACTTTGGGGCCAGATCTAAAAGTTGACGTTCTAAATTGGAGGAAAGCTAATTTTGACGGTATTAGGCAAGAACTTTCAAAAGTT
Source organism: Chiloscyllium plagiosum (assembly GCF_004010195.1). Lineage (NCBI taxonomy): Eukaryota > Metazoa > Chordata > Chondrichthyes > Orectolobiformes > Hemiscylliidae > Chiloscyllium > Chiloscyllium plagiosum. Next base: position 48,684,474 of record NC_057712.1, read on the forward strand.
AATTGGGGGACAATTTTGCATGTGAAGGGAGGGCTGGAAAATGGGAAGCCTTCAAAAATGAAATAACGAGAGGCCTGTGACAACATATTCCTGTTAGGATGAAAAGAAAGGCTGGTCGGGATAGGGAATGTTGGATGACTAGAGAAATTGAGGAATTGGTTAAGGTAAAGAAGGAAACATATGTCAGCTATAGACAAGGGAGATTGAGTGAATCCTTCGAAGAGAATAAAGTCAGTAAGAGTATACTTAAGAGGGAAATCAGGAGGGCAAAAAGGGAACATGAGATAGCTTTGGCAAATAGAGTTAAGGAGAATCCAAAGGATTTTTACAAATGCATTAAGGACAAAAGGGTAACTAGGGAGAGAATAGGGCCGTTTAAAGACCAGCAAAGCAGCCTTTGTGTGGAACTGCAGGAGACAGGGGAGATACAAAATAAATATTCTGCATCAGTGTTTACTGTGGAGAAGGACATGGTAGATGTGAACTGCAGGGAAGTAGATGGTGACATCTTGAAAAATGTCCATATTAAGGAGGAGGAGCTGCTGAATGTCTTAAAATACATAAAGGTGAATAATTCCCCTGGACCTGATCGGGTGTACCCTACAACTCTGTGAGAAACTAGTGAAGTGATTGCTGGGCCTCTTGCTGACATACTTGTATCCCGATAGTCATAGGTGAGTTGCCGGAAGATTGAAGGTTGGCTAACATGGTGCCACTATTTAAGAAATATGGTAAGGAAAAGCCAGTAAATTATAGACCGGTGACTCTGACATCTGTGGTGGACTAATTGTTTGAGGGAATCCTGAGGGACAGGATGTACATCTATTTGGAAAGGCAAGGACTGATTAGGGATAGCAAACATGGCTTTGTGCATGGGAAATCATGTCTCACAAATTTGACTAAGATTTTTGAAGAAAACATGAAGAGGATCGATGGACATGATCTATATGGATTCAGTATGGCATTCAACAAAGTTCCTCATTGTAAGGTTAGATCTCATGGAATACAGGGAGAATTAGCCATTTGAATACAGAACTGGCTTGAAGGTAGAAGACAGAGGGTGATGGTAGAGAGTTGCCTTTCAGGCTGGAGGCCTGTCACCAGTGGTGTGCCACAAGGATCGGTGCTGGGTCCACTACCTTTCGTCATTGGTATAAATGATTTGGATGTGAGCATAGGAAGTATAGCTACTAAGTTTGCAGATGACACCAAAATTGGAGATGTTATGGACAGCAAAGAAGGTTACCTCAGAGTAGAACAAGATCTTGATCAAAAGGGAAAATGGGCTAAGGATTGGCAGATGGAGTTTAATTTAGATAAATGTGAGTTACTGCATTTTGGAAAAGAAAATCTGAGCAAGACTCATATACTTGACAGTAAGGCTCTGGGGAGTATTGCTGAACAAAGAGACTGTGGATTGCAGGTTCATAGTTCCTTGAAAGTGCAGTCACAGGCAGACAGGCTTGTGATGAAGGCATTTGGTATGCTTTCCTTTATTGGTTAGAGTATTGAGTACAGTAGTTGGGAGGTCATATTGTGGCTGTACAGGACATTGGTTAGACCACTTTTGGAATATTGTATGCAATTCTATTTTCCTTCCAATCGGAAGGATATTGTAAAACTTGAAAGGTTCAGAAAAGATTTACAAAGATGTTGTCAGGGTTGGAGGATTCAATCTATCGGTAGAGGTTGAATAAGCTGGGGCTGTTTCCCTGGAGCATCGGTGGCTGAGGGGTGACCTTATTGAGGTTTAGAAAATATGAGGGTCGTGTATAGGGTAAATAGACAAGATCTTTTCCCTGGGGTGGGGAAGTCCAGAACTAGAGGGCATAGGTGTAGGGTGAGGGGGGAGAAATTTAAAAGGTACCTAAAGAGCAACTTTTTCAAGCAAAGGATTGTGCACATATGGAATGAGCTGCCAGAGAAAGTGGTGAAGGCTGGTAGAATTAAAACATTTAAAAGACATCGGGATGGGTATATGAATAGGAAGGGTTGAGAGAGACATGGACTAAGTGCTGGCAAATGGGACTAGATTAGGTTAGGATACCTGGTCGGCCTGGACAAGTTGAACCAAAGGGTATGTTTCTGTTCTATGGAAGGCCTACTTCTGCTTTCTGCATTTCTGTGTTTGTATGGAGTTCAATAACTTTAGACCATAATCCTTGACTTCATATTGTTTCACATACAGGGTCAGTTTTTCTCACTTTTTTCTTTGTTCTCTCATGATGTATTCAGACACTGCTATCTAATCAGTTACATCTCAACTAGACTTTCCTTTGTGTTTTGACATTACCCATTATTACTCCTTTGGATATCTGATCTCTCCTCTTTTTCACCCTTGTACAGATCATCTCTTTGGCTCCCTCCTACTCCTAATCATAAACTTATTTTGTTTCCCACCCATGTTCTGATGGTGTCCCTACAATTATCACAAAATGATTTTTTTCTATTCATTCACAGGATGTGGGCATCACTGGCTCGGCCAACATTTATTATCCAGCTCTCATTCATTATCCCTCATTTCCTGTTCATTACCAATTAAGAGTCAACTAAATGGCTGTGGATCTGAAATCATGTTGGACAGACCAGGTCAGGATGACAGTATCTTTCCCTAAACAACATTAATGAAACACATGAGTTTTTCCTGACAATTGACTGCAGTTTTATGGTCTTAATAGAGTTTTAATCCAGATTTTTATTGAATTCAAAGTCCACCATCTGCCCTGGTGGGATTCAAGCCCAAAACCCCAAAACATTACCTGGGTCTCCAGATTAATTAGCTGGTCATTGTTTTTCCTCATATAAGTTTAACTTTCATTTTGCACTGTTAGGAACAAACAAACAGGAATAGGCCATTTAGCCCCAAGCTTGTTTTGCCACTTAATGAGGCTGTGGCTAATTGGGCCCAATTCTCTCTTTGTCAATTCTAGCCGTTGCCTTCTGCTTTCATTTACAATCCTCTTGTATCAACAGATCTAATGCTCATGACTGCTACATATGGTTTCTCAGGGTGTCTGTTGATTCATCAAAATCTTTGAGCTATCAAGTCCTTATGCTCTTTTCTAGTTATAAAAGATTTGACAGAGAAAGATCTGATAAAGAGACATTGTGCATTTCCAGTTCTTCTTCTTACAAAACCACTCGGTCTGATTTGCTTTTACTGTTGTTCATATGCATGATAAATCCAATGTGGGGTCTGCTGACTCTCTCATCAGGAGCACAAAGTGCTTGAAGGGTTGGTAGATGAGTTGTTTTGTTGTTCGGAGCAAACCTATAATAATGCCAATCTTCCCTTCTGCATGCTGCTGATGATAATGTTTCTTGCCTCTAGGTTTGAAGCATCTTCGAAAGAGACTGCTGGTGCTTCATTACTTTGAGGTGCTTAATACAGTTTGTCCAAAGACTGATGCTGTACCAGTGTGCCAGCTCTCTGTTTCATTTTCGTACTCTAATATACACTTCACCTCCTTCACATTACCTACAATTGAGGAAATAGTTCATAGAACAGAAGGGTAACTGTTCAACCAATACCACATACAATTTGAAACTGAAACCAAAACTGCTCCAACCTCTGTCGTACAGTTTGAGTTGCACAGATGACAATCGTTTTGCTACTGAGCTCAAGATCACTGTTGACTCCATTTTATGATTCATTCTTAGGACTAAGGGATCACTGGCTGCATAGAATTTATTATCTATTTCTATTTGTCCAGAAGAATGTGCTAATGAGCTGTCTCTTGAACCGCTGCACTCCATTTAGTTAAGGTACACCCACAATGCTGCTAAGGAGGATGTTCCAGGATTTTGACCCAGCAACACTGAAGGAATATGATTATGGATCATAATGAAGAGTGACTTGGAAAGGAACTTGCAAGGTGATGTTCTCATGTATTTTTGCCCTTGTTCTCCTAGATGATAGTTGTCATGGTTTTGGAAAATACTGCCGAATTAGATTTGGTGAATTTTTGCAGTGTATATTGTAGATGGTATACACTGTTACTACTGTGTGTTGGTAATGAAGGGATTGAATGTTTTGTGGATGAAGTGCCATTCAAGTGGGCTGCTTTGTTCTGAATAGTATCGATCTTCTTGACTGTTGTTGGTACTGAAGTCTTCCAGACAAGTGATAAGTATTCCATCACACTCCTGACTTGTGTCTTGTGGAGTCAGGAGCTGAGTTACCTGCTGCAGTATTCTTAACCTCTGACCCACTCTTGGAGTCGTTGTATTTACATGGTGACTCCAGTTCAGTCTCTGGTCAATGATAATTTCTACAATATTGATAATGGGAGATTCAGTGATGGTGATGCCATTGAACGTCAGGGGACAATGGCTAGGTTCTCTCTTATTGATCATTTCTGGCACTTACACGTCACAAATATTACTTTCCATTTGTTACGTCAAGCCTGGATATTTGCCAGGCCCTATTGCATTTGAACATCAACTGTTTCAGTATCTGAGATATCTGTGGTGAAGGATGCTGAACAGTGTGCAGCATTGATTTATTCCAATGAAGATAGCAGGGTGACTTGAGACCTGAAGCTGTGATCATCCCTACCCTTTTGCAAGACATCCCAAATCCAGGTATGGGTCCCATAATCAGGATTGTGAGCTATAAGGAGCAAATCTTTGGTGATGAAGGATGAAAAGCTGGAACCTGGAGTGATAATGGTTGTTTCACAGGATGAAGATCATTCAGGATGAGATTTTTTTCCTTTAAGCATATTTGATGATGATTATGGGAAACCACCCATTTCTTCATGACACTGAAAACAGAAAGCTATTTTGAACAACCGAAGAGAAAAATGGAAAGTGAGTGTTTAGAAATGAGTAGAAGCCCTGTCCTTACATGGATTGGAATTACACTTCATTTAATAACAGACCACCGAACATTTCTGTCTGTCATGCTTCAGTTTGAACACAATGACTTGACAAGTTCATTATGATGAACTATGTATAGTGCAGCACAAAGTACTGTATACCAGAACATGACTGTGTAAAACATTACACTGTCTCCAAATTTAACAAAACTGCAATGAAAAGCAACCTTTCATTCAGTGACACTGAGCAAATATCTGTATTTTTAGACATCCGGCTCTAACCACAAAACCTCAAATGTTAAAAGGGCCCTGTCCACTATTTGTGCAACTGCCAGTTTGATTTAGATTGCGGCTGACATAGGTCACACAATGTAAGACTGCGGGTTGCACCTTCCTATTCGCTTGCCCTCTCCTTTGCTTTACACAATGAAGAATTATGAATCTGTTCAGACCAATCTGTGTTGCGATGGTAATCATTTTAAATCGACTATACTTACATGGTGCCAGAGAAATATAGACATCATTCTGTTCTGGTAATGCATCTTCCTTTCCTTTTCTAAATAGTCCCATTTAACAAGAATGGTCCTATCCATCTTGATCTGGCCAGCACTCTATCCATCACATAGCTGTGAAACAGCTACCCCATTACAAATAATAGTGGTCACAATCACAAGAGGCACACCATAGAGTGGTACTTGAACTGTGAATTCATACAGCTGGCTTAGCTCATTTTTTTCTTTCTTCATGTGGACCAATTTAAAAACAGCCTGCAACAAAAGTTTAGTCTTAAACAACAGAGAAGGATAGTTTACTACACAGAGTAAAAAAAACACAACAGATTTATTATAGTTGTCATAGTTATAACAGCCATTACAGTTATAAAGTACAGATATAGAGTTAAAAAGTAGTTTGGTAAAAGTTCATTACAAAGTTTAAAGTAAGATTAGCAGAAAGTGAGGATTGCAGATGCCGGTGATCAGAGTCAAAAAGTGTGGCACTGGAAAAGCCCAGCAGGTCAGGCAGCATCCGAGGAGCAAGAGAGTCACGTTTTGAGCATAAGCTCTTCATCAGGAATGTGGGAGGAGAGGGGGAGTGGTGGGTTGGGGACAA
>NC_057712.1:48690425-48708699 GCF_004010195.1 Chiloscyllium plagiosum
AATTGGAGTGGGGGGTGGTGTCAGGGGTAAAGTAGCTAGGAATAAGATAGGTAGATGAAGTTTGAGGGTGATGGTGATTGGTCGGGATGGAGGGTGGAGCAGATAGGCAGGAAGGAAGATGGTCAGGTAGGACAGTTCAAGATGGCAGTGCTGAGTTGGAGGGTTGGATCTGGGATAATATTGGGGGAGGGGAGATTAGAAAACTGCTGAAATCGACAATAATTCCATGTGGTTCGTGGGTCCCAAAGTGGAAGATGAGGTGTTCTTCTTCCAGTTGTCAGGTGGCTAGGATTTGGCCGTGGAGGAGGCCCAGGACTTGCATGTCCTTGGCAGAGTGGGAGGGGGAGTAGAACTGGACAGCCACAGGGTTGTAAAGTTGTTTCCTGTGTGTGTCCTGGAGAACTTCCCTGAAACATTCAGCAAGTTGGCGTCCTGTCTCCCTAACATAAAGGAGACCACATCAAGAGCAACGGACACAGTAGATGAGGTGTTTAGATGTAGGCAAAAGTGAGCCTGCAGATGCTGGAAACCAGAGTTTAGATCAGAGTGGTGCTGGAAAAGCACAGTAAGTCAGGCAGCATCCGAGAAGCAGGAAAATCGACGCTTCAGGCAAAAGCCCTTCACCAGGTGTTTGGATGTGTCCATTGCTCTCGATATTTTCTACTCTATACTGGGGACACAGGACCCCAACGTGCCGAATGTTTCAGAGAACACCAACAGGAAACACGCACTAAACAACTCCACTGCTCTCTGGCTAGCCACTTCTACTCCCCCTCCCACTCCGCCAAAGACATGCAAGTCCTGGGCTTCCTCTAGCGCCAAATCCTAGTCATCCAACACCTGGAGGAAGAATACTTCATCTTTCACCTTGGGAACCCTCCACCCATATGGATTCAATGTCGATTTCACCAGTTTCCTCATCTCCGCTCCTCCATGTTAACCCAGATTCAACTCCTACTCAGCACCGCCCTCTTAAACTGTCCTACCTGTCCACCTTCCTTCCCACCTATCCGCTGCACCCTCGGATGCTGCCCAATCAGCAGTGCTTTCCCAGCGCTACACTTAAAGTAAGATCAGTCTGTAATAATTTGATTATAATCTGAAGAGAAGGGGTTGAAAACTGGAAGTCAAAATTCAGAAGTTGTAATGACTTATGTAGTTGAATAGTTGGAGACTGCTTCAATAGTTTGGCTGAACAGATCTGGGACGGAGTGAATGTAATTTATTTCTTTGGCCCTTTGTTCACTACAACAGTCTTTATCTTTATTTCCTATCAGTTGAAAGCTCTCTTTCTATTTCTCTCTGTCTCTGGTACTTTCTTTCAGAGGACTTCTTGTAATTTTATTGAAGAATGTGCCTCACAGCCTGATTTATACAGATTAAAATCTAAGATGATTATGTTAACTTTGAGAAATCATCCCCAAAAGCAAAGTTAGTTATGTTGCAATTTCCTGTGGTGTCCTTTTCCAGTCAGAAGTTTTGAGTCAGAAATCCCTTAGAAGGACCCATTGTGTTGTCCAAGAGTTTAGCAAATTCTAAACATGTTCTTTTAAGATTGATGTTAAGTAACATATTTCTATTGGCTTTTGACTGACTGTGAATTGACAAGGACTGACATGTGACTTTGGGAAGGCCATCTTGAAAGATGTTGTATTTGTTTTAAAAATTCAGATTAGCCTTTGTTACAAAAGTATCATTGCACAGTTAGAACAATTGTTAGAGAGGCATATGGAAGGGAAAACAATTGCACATAAATTGGGTCATTGAAGAAAATTTAATAACTTTCAAAGGATATTAGAATTGTCAGGGAAGGCAGAACATGGACACTAATTGGCTAGCTCCTTCGAGGGGACACAGGAATGGGAGGTAGAATGGCTTCCACCTGAGCTTCATGATTCTATGAATGCTATGACTTTCACTTCTGCATTGGTGAATGTAAAAAGCTGAAGTTCTACACAACAAGATACTGTTACAAGTTAATGCTTTAAAATGATTGTTATTGAATTGAGAATGGAAGATACTGAAAAGGCATAGATTTTTATAAAGAATTCAACAAAATGCAATCAAATACTAACAGCTAATCAGTGGTGAGCCCTATGCTATGTGTAAAAGATTGTAGATGTTGTTGATCTAGAATCCATGGGCAATCTGTAAGACACAAAAACTAGACAGTTCATTTTTTTGTTTTTAGTGAGTGAAATAAATGCAACAAGGATTGCTTGCATAAGGGATTTCATTCACAATTAGCAAGAGTCACTCTGCAATAGATACAGGTCAGCTCTTTTGGTCATAACCAGGAATCGGTTTTGTAACTGGGCTTATCGCTCAGGGGGCAAGAAGCCATATACCAAATCTTTGACTCTGAATTTTCAGTTTGATGTCATTGACTACTTATTCACACAAAAGCTCCAAATCCAGAAGCTTAGTAATGACTGAGGACTGAATCATGCAATGTGCTTAATCTGTTCAAAAATATGAGTCTATAAAATCATTGCAATATCAGGACTGTACAATTAAATAACATCATTTGAAGCAGATTGCTAGGATATTGCTACTTGCTACAGCCAAAACAGAGATTGGCTTTTTCTGGGAATTCCTACCACTAGCTTCTAACTGACTGAATGAATATGTCGATTATAAAATTATGGAATGCTTCATTCATTACTGTGTCATTGATTTGGGATGATACAAATCTTGTCCCTATGTTCCTAATGACAAGATTTGTCTTATAAAGAATTCAGCTTCTAGATTTTCTAAATTTACAAGTAATTTAACACAATACGGGAGGATACCTGACTCTCAATATGTCGTCATTGCAAGAAGGAGGCTCACATAATTCACCAGCTTGCATGTTTTTGTTCGTTCATCAAATGAACAGCTTTCCCATAATGTCACCATTAAGATTACTGGTCAGCCACCATTTTGTATAACAAGGTGTTATCACCCCAATTGGTAAAGGAACGGGAGAGGTCAACTGGTTGTCACTTCTTGGTAATATATCCCTTTTCAAATTATTTATGAAGACTGTGATGACAGAAAGATATTTTAAAACAGATTAAATGTCAACAGATGCTAATATGAAGAGATCATTTGCAATATCAGGAAGAATAGGGTATTATCAAGTGTTCAGACAAGTCAATATGCTATGATTGAGAAGAATGGAATAGAATGAAACAGCGTTGTTCACTATGGTAACATCATAAATTATAAAGGAACATTTGACCATACTGCTATGAACAAGACTACATTAGAAAGGCCAAAAGTATAAAAGGAACATCTTTTTTCAGGAGGCTGAGATTAATGTGGTCAGTGAGATTAAAGAAGCATTTTCAAGAAAGAAAAGTTTGCATTTATATAATGATTTTCATATCGTCAGAATGTCTCAAAACAACTTTCACAATCATTGCAGCATTTTGTTGTTTTGTAATTTGGGATAAACAGCAATTAATTTGAGTACCACAACTCGTACAAGTAGCATTATCCTAGCAATATGCTTAACATGATGTTATTTAAGGCTTATTTTCCTTGCTCTGCTTCAAAAGTCCCAAAAAAATCATTTCCATCTATCCGAAAGGACAGACACAGTCTCAATTGAAGTTTCCTCTAAAAGGCAGCACCTCTAACAATGTAGTACTCTATCAGTGCAACATTGCTGTGTCAGCTTAGACTTTTGTACACAAGTCTCTGGCATGGGACAACCTTTTGACTCAGTAACCAGAGCGCGGCCCACTGAGCTGACAGAAAGAAGATTAATTCCTTGACTTCCTTCTATCTTCAGAACAAGGGTTAATTTAAAAAAAAATGTCTACCTTCCAGCAACCCTTTGACAGTCTCTGATTTGGATCCTAAGCACCCTGTTTTACAAGTGTCAAACGGGTGCTGTATTCCTTCCAACTCCTGGCCAAGGCTTAGATTTTAGCCAAAGGAATGGGTTTTATGTGGGCTGCTTCTGGAGAAGCCAGGAGAAACAGAGTACCCTAATGCTTTGCACTCTTTAATCCTTTACCATTAATTGTATAAGTCCTGCTAAGATTTGCTTTCCCAAAATGCAGCACCTTGCATTTATCTGAATTAAACTCCATTTGAGAAGTGGCAGATGGAGTTTAATTCAGATAATAGCAAGGTGCTGCATTTTGGGAAAGCAAATCTTAGCAGGACTTATACACTGAATGGTATGGTCCTTGGGAATGTTGCTGAACAAAGAGACCTTGGAGTGCAGGTTTATAGCTCCTTGAAAGTGGAGTCGCAGGTAGATAGGATAGTGAAGAAGGCATTTGGTATGCTTTCCTTTATTGGTCAGAGTATTGAGTACAGGAGTTGGGAGGTCATGTTGCGGCTGTACAGGACATTGGTTAGGCCACTGTTGGAATATTGCATGCAATTCTGACCTCCGCAACATGACCTCCCAACTCCTGTAATCAATACTCTGACCAATAAAGGAAAGCATACCAAACACCTTCTTCACTATCCTATCTAACTGCGACTCCACTTTCAAGGAGTTATGAACCTGCACTCCAAGGTCCCTCGGACCTTACCATTAAGTGTATAAGTCTTGCTAAGATTTGCTTTCCCAAAATGCAGCACCTCACATTTATCTGAATTAAACTCCATCTGCCACTTCTCAGCCCATTGGCCCATTTGGTCCAGATCCTGTTGTAATCTGAGGTAATCCTCTTTGCTGTCCACTACACCTCCAATTTTGGTGTCATCTGCAAACTTACTAACTGTACCTCTTATGCTCGCATCCAAATCAATTATGTAAATGACAAAAAGTAGAGGACCCAGCACTGATCCTTGTGGCACTCCACTGGTCACAGGCCTCCAGTCTGAAAAACAACCCTCCACCACCACCCTCTGGCTTCTACCTTTGAGCCAGTTCTGTATCCAAATGGCTAGACCTCCCTGTATTCCATGAGATCTAACCTTGCTAATCAGTCCATATAGATCACATCTACTGCTCTGCCCTCATCAATCTTCTTTGTTATTTCTTCAAAAAACTTAATCAAGTTTGTGAGACATGATTTCCCACACACAAAGCCATGTTGACTATCCCTAATCAGTCCTTGCCTTTCCAAATACATGTACATCCTGTCCCTCAGGATTCCCTCCAACATCTTTGCCACCACCGACATCAGGCTCACCAGTCTATAGTTCCCTGGCTTGTCTTTACCGCCCTTCTTAAACAGTGGCAACTCGTTTGCCAATCTCAGTCTTCCGGCACCTCACCTGTGACTATCGATGATAGAAATATCTCAGCAAGAGGCCCAGCAATCACTTCTCTAGCTTCCCACAGAGTTCTCGGATACACCTGATCAGGTCCTGGGGATTTATCCACCTTTAACTGTTTCAAGACATCCAGCACTTCCTCCTCTGTAATCTGGACGTTTTGCAAAATGTCACCATCTATTTCCCTACAGTCGATATCTTCCATATCCATTTCCACAGTAAATAACCAGTGGCTTCTTTGTGCAATAAATGTCCTTCGGAGTGCTGAACACTGCTGTGGACTCCTTCAATTTGCTTCAGGTGGACAAGACAACCAATGCTTCCAGCCTGCTGGTGAAATTGCAATGAGGAGAGCCAGAGAAGCAATTGGTAGTTATGGCACTATCATGACACCCAATTTTGGTGCCTCCACCCTCTTCCTGTCTGGCATGGGAGCTGTGCCTGTAGCATCTTCTCCCACCCCAACCTTCTAAACACTAACTTGGCATGGCCTCTGCACAGCCTCATTAACTACAGGACACCTCAGCATCTTTCACCCATCTGCACTACAACAAAAAGCTGTAGCACACGCTTTCTTCTCACTCAATTTGTCATTTTCTCTTGTTCCAGGAGAATACACCCCATAACAGTACTGCAAACCTGTATACATTGAGCAGTCCTCAACATGGACCTCCTCACCCCATATGAGATGAGGATTCTTTCCCTCCTTGGAGTGGACCAGATTCACGTCTCAGGGGAATGCAGAACATCCATGTCCCACAAACTGAATATGTACCATTTTTATTTCGCTGCAGTTCTCATAGTAAACCTGCTAACAGTGTCATTTATTGCAAAGCACCTCACATTACTCACTTCTCTGTCTCACAAATGCTATCAGAACCTCCCTTACCTCTGTAGTGAAACAGCTATCTTCTTCAGAAACCACTTCTCCTATCCCTCATCCTGGAGGTTAATTTGCTGAGTCTCATTCCCATGGCAACAGCTGCAACAGTGTGGACCAGTCTCTTTGATACATGGCTGCTTGCTTGCTGCACATGCAGTGAGTTTGGTGTGTAGCTGTTGACATATGTTACAGTGATGAGATTAATGCAGCATACTGCTGTAAAGTAAGATGTTCAACATCTTGACTGAGGACTACTGACCAGCAAGGTAAACTGCCCAGTTGTGTGACTGAGCTAATTACACAGCAAAATACGATAATGCAAGACAAGCCATGATTAGTGTAAACATGCAAGCAGGACTAAGTGAATGAGTGCTATAAGAGCAGCCCTGAGATACAGCCTGGTTCCATCCATGAGTTGGGTCCCTGTCCCAGCTCATAAAGCACATTTGCTAGTTGCCACTGTGCTTCCAGTTCAGCCTGAGGGACTGTCAAATGCCAAGTGTCATTGCCCATGAAAGAAGGGTGCGCCACAGCTTTTGCCCGTTGATTATGCCTTGTGATGCAGTTTAAGTCATATATAATGTAGAGGCCATTCAGAGCATCAGCCAGCTGAATTTGCTGCTCTGATTTATATGCCAGCTTTTCTCAATGCATGACAACTCTCCACTGCCTAGCAAGATACTCACTACACTAACAAAAGCAGAAAAGATGTTGAAAGACATCCATGCCATTGAACTAGGCCTCGCCAGATTTGTTGCCTCATTCTGCCACAAGTTGAAACTTTATTGCTGGAACAGCACAGCAGGTCAGGCAGCATCCAGGGAACAGGAGATTCGACGTTTCGGGCACAGGCCCTTCTTCAGGCCTGTGCCCGAAACGTCGAATCTCCTGTTCCCTGGATGCTGCCTGACCTGCTGTGCTGTTCCAGCAATAAAGTTTCAACTTTGATCTCCAGCATCTGCAGACCTCACTTTCTCCTCATTCTGCCACAAATCTTACCATAGCCCACATTGCTCAGGCCCATGTAAGATTCTGTCCTTCATTTTCCTTACTTATTGTCCTTCCTGACCATGCACATTATGATCTCTGCAGTGAGATTTCTCTCTTATGGAGGTGTTTACAACAATTTTATGGACCTTTCAATGAACACTAAAATAAAGGCCCGTAAGAAGTCCTAACACTCCTAACATGCACATTTTAAACAGAATTCTTTACTTATCAAAATTGTGCTGTAGCACCTTTATGCCCAGCTGAGAGGGTATAAAAGGCCGTGATATAACATCTCACCTGTGAGATCGCATTTCAAGTTTTGAAGTGGAGTTTAATTATTCCACAACCTTCTATACAACCTCTGAACTATAACTACCACCATGTTAGCCCTTATCTGGCAAATAGTCTCAACAGACACCTGTTCCTGTGGTTCATGCATGACATGTGTGAAGTCCTCTGTGAGTTCTCGCATGGTACTGATGGAATACATCAGTACAGCAACAGTGACTGTCATTTTGGCCAAGACAGCAGCTCTTCTGTTGAAGAGTTGCTGTGAGGTGACATTATGGACCCTATGCTTATACTCAGTCCAAGATTCAAACACAGGTACTAGTCAGGCCAGACTAAGGTAGCTGTGCCGAATGTTGAAGCACTTCATGTTGGATTCATTGGCACAGAATTGAACTTCCTTTTTCTGCAGTCTCTTCCATCTGCTCCTGCACAATCTCATAGACCTCATTGGCACCATACCCAATATTTGTTGCTGCCAACTTAGAGAATTTGCGAAATCAAGTAAAACAATAGTGTAAGTGTGATGGTAACATTTGCGCAGTTTGACCTTCTGTTCACAATATGATGATAGGTAGGGATGCAAACTGACGAGAATCATAATCTTAGGCTAAAATCTACAACCAATAGTCCTCACCAGTTGCTCACATTTGCGTTAACTCTGTGAATGTGCAATAACTCTGAGAGTCCAGATTGCTGTTTTTACTATTTATTGAAGCACAGCAGATAATACTCATTCAAAGGCTATTTATTTTATTTGAACTGCTATTGAGTTAAGGTGCATTGAGACATCAGGAAAATTATTTTGTACCTTGGTCATGTTCCCTAAACTTTTCAATTCAAATAGGACAAAGAGTACAAAAGCTTGGAAGTTACCTTGGACTTATATAGGACCCTGGTTAGGTCTCAGTTGCAATATTGAGTTCTGCCCACCACACTGTAGGAAGAAGGTAAAGCTATTGGAAGGAATATTAATAGTTCTTGAAAATAGTTCCTTGGATGAGATATTTCATTTATGAGAACAGATTGGAGAAGATGGGACTATTCTTCTTGAAAGCAAAACAGTGAGAGGAAATTTGATGGAAGTTTTCAAAATCATGTGGTGTCTGATTAGAATAGATCGGGAGAAAATGTTCCTGCCTACAAGAGGATTGATATCAGAGGGGACAGATTTAAAGTGTTTTCCAAAAGAAGCAAAAATGATGTGAGAAAAAAAAATTCACATCATGAGTAGTTCACAGGATGTTGGTTGGACAGTTGGGTGGGCAGCTAGTCTGTGACGCAGACTGATGCCAATAGCCTTACGCAGCAAACACGCTGTCTGGCCATGTCTAAGAATCAAAGGGGAAGAGTGCTCAGAGGGATGAAGGTGGATGTCAGTCAGTCAGGTGCACCAATGGAGTTTTTGAAGGGGCTAATCTGATGATGGTCCAGTGAGGATGGCCATGGTCAGTCAGGTTATTAGTCTTCCAAAGATTGGGGATCCCTGCCTTGTAGAGCTGAGGATTGACAGATGGTCGGTCCTGCAAATCAAATGCAAGTATTATAGGATGGTCAGCCAGGTTGCTGTTATCACTTTGTTCAAGGGATGGGGCTACAGTCAGTCCTGGGAATTTAGTGATTAATAATCGGGGGGCTGTTCATGGAATCCTGGGGAAGGCAGGTAGATCAAGTCTGGGCATAAGCTTCACTGTACTGGCTGCTGAAGGAATGGTCACTGGACCTGGAAAAAAAATAGATTTTGTGGAATCTTACAGTGAATGGGAAGGGACTCGGAGTTATCAGAAGGCACGAGTAGGAGATTTGAGTAGGTAACAGTTATTCTGGCCTCTACACTGGAGAAAGTAAGGCCAATGATGGCACAGGAATTTCCAGAGTCATGAGCTCTGGGTGGGGGGGGGGGGGGTAAGTGAGAAGATTCAGATCCCTGTCTGTGCTAGATGAGTTTGATGGTGAGAAATAAGACCATAAGAATTTTGAATAAAAGTAGGCCATTCAGCCATTTGAGCCTGCTCTGTCATTCAATTGGATCATGGCTGAACTGACATTCTCACGTCCACTTTCCTGTATTTTCTCCGTATCCTTTGATTTCCCTACTGATCAAGAACCTATCTTACTCAGCCTTAAATACACACAATGACTCTGCCGACCCACCCACCCACAGCTCTCTGTGGCAAGAAGTTCCAAGATTCAATATCCTCTGAGAGAAGAAATTCCTCCTAATCTCAGTCTTAAATTGGTGCCCCTTTATTCTGAGACTATGCTCTCTGTCCCAGCCTTTCTCATGAGGGGAACATCCTCTCGGAATTTATCTTGTCAAACACCTTGAGAATCCTGTATATTTCAAAGACACCACCCCTCATTCTTCTAAATCCCAGTTAGTGCAGTCCCAACCTGTTTATAAGACTGTGAAGAGTGTCCTTCAACTAGCATAGTCATGAAGAGTGCATTTGCAGTCACACTGAAGCAGCCTGGAAATGGAGGCATCCTGACAAAGCAATCTGGGAAGAGTGTTCGTGCACAAGCAAAAACAGAATTTACTGGAAAAGCTCAGCAGGACTGGCAGCATCTGTGAAGAGTAATCAAAGTTAACATATTTGGTCCAGTGACCTTTCCTCAGAACTGATGGTAGTTAGGAAAATGTTGGTTTATATGTAACAGGTCGGGGAGAAGGTAAGGAGTAAAAGATAGGAAGGGATAGAGCTCAAAGATAGAAAAGGACAGTTGGACAGACAAAGAAGTTGATAACAAACTGGCTGGGAGAGTGAGGGCGGAAGTGCAGGAGATGGTTTGGACCTGGTTGAGGGCCCTGTAGACAGTGGTGCTGGGGAATCCTCAACCGAGGAAAAAAATGGACATTTTGAGGGCTCCTTTGTTGAAGATGGCCTCTTTGGAACATATACAATGGAGACAGAGGAACTGGGAAAATGGAATGGAGTCTTTACAGGAAGCAGGGTGCGAGGAAATATAGTTCAGGGAATTGTGGGAATGGGCGGGTTTATAGTGGATATTTGTGGCCAGTTTATCCCCAGAAATGGAAGAAGAGATGCTGAGGAAGGGAAGAGAGGAGTGAGAGATAGATTAGGTGAAAGTGAAGGCAGGATGGAAACTGGAAGCAAATTGGTCAACTTTTCCAATTCTAGACAAATGAGGGAAGCAGCACCAATGATATCATCGATATATCAGAGAAAGTTGTGGGTGGGGTCCAGAATAGGACTAGAACAAGGAATGTTCCATGTACCCCATGCAGAGACAGGCATAACTGGGGCCTATGCAAATACCCATTGCCACGCCCCTGATCTGAAGAAAATGAAAGGAGTTAAAAGAAAAGTCGTCGAGGGTGAGGATGAGCTCAGCCAAGCGGAGGACGGTGGTGGTGGGTACGGAGACATGACTGCAGTGTGACCAGGGTATTCAGTATTTAGGAAGGACAGACAAAAAGGAAAAGGTAGGAAAAAGTCGCATTACCAGTTAAAGATCATATAAACATTAGCTCAGGCATTGTAGAATCTGTGGCGAGAATTGAGAAATACCAATGGCAAACAAAATCAGTAGAGGTTGTGTATATAGGCCACCAAACTTTAATGGTGATGTTGGGAATGGCATTAAATAGGAAATCAGGGATGCATGCAGTCAGGGAACATTTTTAATTATGGGTAACTTTAATCTGCATATGGATTAGGCGAATCAAATTAGTCACAATTCTAAAGAGGAGAAATTCCTAGAGTGTGTATGGATGGTTTGGAAAGTGTTTCAAAGAACAAGTGGGTGAACAAGTGGCCAAACCATGGCTTACAAGGTATGTTAGAGACAGTTTTAGATGCAAAAAAGAGGCATACAATTTAGAACTAATACAATAGACCTGAGAATTGGGAAACATTCAGAGGTCAGCAAAAGACTACCAAAGAATTAATTATCAAGGGAACAACAAACTTAGACAGTAAGCCTGTAGGGAACTGAAGAACTGACTATATATATTTCTATAGGTATATAAAGATAAAAACATTGGAAAAACTAATGTAGGTCTCTTACAGTCAGAAACAGGAGATTTTATAATCAGGAATGGCTGACAAATTACATTCACATTTCATACTGTCTTCACAAAGGAGTACACAAAAAATATACCACTTTCTCTGGCAGCTGATTCCATACATACAACACCCTCTGCATGAAAAAATTGCCCCTTCGGTCTCTTTTATATCTCTCCCCTCTGACCCTAAACCTATGCCCTTGAGTTCTGGACTCCCCCACCTCAGGGAAAATACCTTGTCTACTTACCCTATCCATGCCCCTCATGACTGTATAAACCTCTATAAGGTCACCCCTCAGCCTCCGATGCTCCAGGGAAAACAGTCCCAGCCTATTCAGCCTCTGCCTACAGTTCCAATCCTCCAACCCTGGCAACATCTTTGTTTATCTTTTCTGAACCCTTTCAAGTTTTGCAATAGGAAGGAGACCAAAATTGCATGCAATATTCCAAAAATGGCTTAACCCAATGTCCTGCACAACTGCAACATGATCTCCCAACTCCTATACTCAATACTCTGACCAATAAAGGAAAGCTTACCAAACGCCTTCTGCGTCGGAGGTGGTGCATTATGGAATGAGCTGCCAGAGGACGTGGTGGAGAGTGGTACAAGGCACCTGGATGTGTATATGTATAGGAAGATTTCAGAGGGATATGGGCCATGTGCTGGCAAATGGGACTAGATTAAAAATCGCACAACACCAGGTTATAGTCCAATAGGTTTAATTGGAAGCACACTAGCTTTCGGAGTGACGCTCCTTCATCAGGTGATTGTCAATCACCTGATGAAGGAGCATCGCTCCGAAAGCTAGTGTGCTTCCAATTAAACCTGTTGGACTATAACCTGGTGTTGTGTGATTTTAAACTAGTGAAGGTTTGTTGGTGTCAGTGCTGTGACCACAGCTATTCACGTTATACATTAAAGATCTGGACGAAGGAACTGAAAGCATTGTTGTTACATTTTCAGTTGAAAATATGTGGAGGGACAGATAGTGTTGAGGAGATGGGAGGCTGCAAAAAGACTTGGAGAGGCAAGGAGTGTGGCAAAGAACTAGAAGATGGAATACAGTGTGGAAAAGGGTGAGGCTATGCACTTTTATCGGAAAGATAGAATCATTAGTTAAATGGGGAAAGGTTTCAGAAATCTAAAACACAAAGGGACTCAGAAGTCCCAGTTGAGGATTGTCTTAAGGTAAACATGCAGGCTCAGTCAGCAGTTAGAAAGGCAAACATCGTGTTGGCATTGATTTTGAAAAGGCTAGAATACAACAGGAGGAATGTATTGCTGAGGCTGTATAAAGGTCTAAACAGACAACTTTTGCAGTATTGAGAGTAGCTTTGGGCCTTGTGTCAATATGTTGGCATTGGAAGGGGTCTCGAGAAGGTTTACAAGAATAATCCCAGGGATCATGGGCTGAGAAATGGGTTATGGACTCTAGGTCTGTGCTGCTTTCTGGAGTTTAGAAGTGTGAGGTGGGGTCTCACTGAAATTTACACAATACTGAGAGGCTAGGATAGAGTCGATACACAGAACATGTCCCCATTAGTAGGAGAAACTAGGACCTGAGGACAAATCTTGGTTGAGGGAAGGGCAAGATTGGCAACTAAATATCCCAGGATATAAATGTTTCAGGTAGGATAGAGAGTGAGGTAAAAGGGATAGAGGAATTGCATTATTTGTCATTGAGGATATCACAGCTGTGTTGAAGGAGGGCACTATGGAGCAGTGAGGCAATATGGGCAGAGCTTAGAAATAGGAAGGGTGCAGTAACAATGTTGGGGCTTTACTACAGGCCTCCCAACAGCAAGCATGAGATAGAGGTACAAATGTGTACACAGATTATGGAAAGATGTAGGAGCAACAGGGTGATAGTGATGGGTGTTTCCCAACATTGACTGGATCTCACTTCGTGTTGGAGGTTTAAATGGAGCAAAACTTGCAAGGAGCATTCAGGAGGACTTTTACAGCAGTATGTAAATAGTCCAACTCAGGAAGGAGCCAAACTGGACCCGGTGTTGGGGAATGACCCCGGCAAGGAAGTTGAGTTTTCAGTAGGGAATGAATTTGGGAATAGTGATCACAACTCTGTAAATTTTAGAATACTCATGGATAAAGATGAGGATGGTCCTAAAGGAAGATTGCTAAATTGGGAGAAGGCCAACCATTGCAAAATTTGGCAGAAACTAGGGAATGTGAATTGGGAGGAGCTGTTTGTGGGTAAATCCATATTTGATATATGGGAGGCTTTAAAGAGAGGTTGATTAGAATGAAGAAAAGACATGTCTCTGTGAAAATGAGGGAAAGAAATGGCAAGATTAGGAAACCATAGATGACAAGTGAAATTGTGAGATGAACTAAGAGGAAAAAGAAAGCATACATAAGATCCTGGCACTGAAAACAGATGAAGTTTTGGAAGAATATTGGGAAAGTAGAACCAATCTGAAGTGTGGAATTAAGAGGGCTAAAAGGTGTCATGAAGTATCGTTAGCAGGCAGGGTTAAGGAAAATCCCAAAGCCTTTTATTCATATACAAGGAGCAAAGAGAGTAACTAGGGAAAGGGTTGACCCACTTAAGGACAAAGGAGGAAAGATATGGATGGAGTCAGAGAAAATGAGTGAGATTCTTAATGAGTACTTTACATCGGTATTCACCAAGGAGAGGGACATGACGAGTGTTGAGTTAGGGATAGATGCTTAATTACTCTGGATCAAGGGCAGCATGGTGGCTCAGTGGTTAGCACTGCTGTCTCACAACACCAAGGAGCTGGGTTTGATTCCAGCCTCAGATGACTATCCATGTGAAGTTTGCACATTCTTCCCGACACTGCGTGGTTTCCTCTGGGAGCTCCGGTTTCTTCCCACAATCCAAAGATGTGCAGGTTAGGTGAATTGCCCATAGTGTTCAGGGATGGGTTAGAAGCATTAGTTCAGGTTAAATGTAGAGCAGTAGAGGAATGGGTCTGAGTGGGTTACTCTTTGGAGGGTCAGTGTGGACTCGTAGGGCTGAATAGCCTATTTCCACATTATGGGGATTCTATGATTCTATGATTCTAAGTCAGAATAAGGAGGGAGGAAATGTTGGGCATTCTAAAAGGCATTAAGGTGGTCAAGTCTCCAGATTGGGGTGGGATCTCTCCCAGGTTACTGAAGGAAGCGAGAGAGGAAATAGCTGGGGTCTTAACAGGTATCTTTGTAGCATTCTTGAACACCGGTGAGGTCTCAGATGAGTGGAGAATTGCTAATGTTGTCTCCTTGTTTAGAAGGATAGCAGGGAAAATCCAGGTAATTATAGACCCTTGAGCCTGACATCAGTGGTAGGGAAGCTACTGGAGAAGATACTGAGGGATCGGATCTTATTTACATTTGGAAGAAAATGGGCTTATCAGTGATAAGCAGCATGGTTTTGCGCAGGAAAGGTCATGGTTTACCAACTTAATAGATTTTTTTGAGGAAGTGACAAAGTTGATTGATGAGGGAAGGGCTGTAGATGTCATACAAATGGACTTCAGTAAGGTATTCACTAAGGTTCCTATGGCAGGCTGATGGAGAAATTGAAGTCGCATGGGGTCCAGGATGAACTAGCTAGATGGATAGAGAACTGACTGGGCAACAGGTGACAGAGAGTAGTAGTGGAAAGGGAGTTTCTCAAAATGGAGAACTGTGACCAGTGGTGTTCCAAAGATATCTGTGTTAGGACTACTGTTGTTTGTGATACACATAAATGATTTGGAGGAAGATGTAGGTTGCCTCATTAGCAAGTTTTCAGATGACACTAAGATTTGTCGAGTAGCAGATAGTGAAGGAGACTGTCAGAGGATGCAACAGAATATAGATAGGTGGGAGAGTTGGGAAGATGAAGTTCAACCTGGGCAAATGCGAGGTGATAGATTTTGGAAAGACCCGATTTTAGAGTGAAATATATGGTAAATGGAAAAGCCCTGGAGAAGATTGATATACAGAGATAGTGATTTTCATGTAAATTGTACCCTGAAGGTGGGAACATGGTCAAGAAGGCATATGGCATGCTTTTCTTCATGGGATGGGGTATTGAGTCCAAGAATTGGCAGGTCATGTTATGGTTGTAAAAGACTTTGGTTTGGCCACATTTCAAATACGGAGTGCAGTTCTGGTCACCACATTACCAGAAGGATGTGGATGCTTTGAAGAGAGTGCAGAGGAGGTTCACCAGGATGTTGCCTGGTATGGAGGGTGCTAGCTATGAAGACAGTTTGATTAGATTAGGATTAATTTCATTAGAAAGATGAAAGTTGAGGGTGGACTTGATTGACGTCTAAAAAGTCATGAGAGGTATAGGCAGGGTGGACAGCAAGAAGCCTTTTTCCAGAGTGGGGGATACCATTATGAGAGGTCATGAGTTCAAGGTGAGAGGGGGAAAAGAATAAGGGAAATATGCGTGGAAGGTTCTTTACGCAGACAGTGGTGGGTGCCTGGAAAACATTGCCAGCCAAGGTGGTGGAGGCAGGCACATTAATGTCATTTAAGATAGAGAGTTAGACAGGAATTTATAAAGGAAGTCCTCGAGTGTAGTGAAATCAGGATTACTCGCAGTACAATGAGCTAGTGAAGGTGGGAATAGGAGAATAGAGCAGAGGAATGCATGGTTGAGGAGCTGGTGTATGGGAGAAGGTGTATGGATCATTAGAATCTCTTCTGGGGCAGAAGTGACTTGTACAAGAAGGACGGATTGCACCTGAATTGGAAGGGGACAAATATACTGACAGGGAGATTTGCTAGAGCTGCTCTGGATGATTTAAACCATTAAGGTGGGAGGGGCTAGGGCCCAGGGAGATAGTGAGGAAAGAGATGAATTTGAAGCTGGCATAGTTGAGATAAGAGTGAGTCAAACACTCAGGGCAGGCAGAGAAAAAGGTCGGACTGATAAATTAAACTCCATTTACTTCAATGCAAAAGGCCAAACAGGAAAGGCAGATGAACTGCATGGTTAGGAACATGGGACTGGGATATCATAGCAATTACAGAAACATGGCTCAGGAATGGATAAGACATGCAACTCCAGGATACAAATGCTACAGGAAGGATAGAAAGGGAGGCAAGAGAGGAGGCGGAATTGGCGTTTTTGGTAAGGCATAGTATTACAGTTGTACTGAGGGAGGATATTCTCGGAAATACATCCAGGTGGAACTGAAAAATAAGAAAAGGATGACCACCTTAGTGGGATTGTACTATAGACCACCTAATAGTCAGCAAGAATTTGAGTAACAAATTTGTAAGGAAATCTCAGTTATCTATAAGAATAATAGGGTGGTTATAGAACATAGAAGAATACAGCGCAGTACAGGCCCTTTGGCCCTCGATGTTGCGCCGATCCAAGCCCACCTAACCTATACTAACCCACTATCCTCCATATACCTATCCAATGCCCGCCTAAATGCCCATAAAGAGGGAGAGTCCACCACTGCTAACCTTACAGCCTGTTTTATACTGTATTTCAATGTCCTTCCTACCGAAGTGCATCACCTCACACTGCTCTGCATTAATCCTCATCTGCCATAAACCTGAAAACTACACCAATGTGTCACTGTCCTGTTGGAGTTCCACACTGTCCATCACAAACATTATAATTCTTCCAGGTTTAGTATCTGCATATTTTGAAATTGTCCTACAGTCACACACCACACAGAAATACCGATTCACTCACTATTGTGAGGAAGTGCACTATTCACACACTCCCTGAGGACAGACTTAAATACTGACACCCACCAGACAAAGCAAGTGAAATGCTGACAAGGTCACCCTGGAGCAAGAGAAATACCGACAGACATTCCATGTCTGTATTAGTTTCTGCGTATTAATGAGTTTCTCTAAATCTCTGTATCAGTGTGTGTGTGTATATCTGTGTGTGTCTGCGTGGGACGAGTCTGGCAGTCACTATGGTGCTTACAGTGATGTAATATCCACCTGACACGAGTTCTGAGGAAGGGTCACTCGACCTAAAACGTTAACTTTCATTTCTGTCCACAGATGCTGCCAGACCTGCTGAGCTTTATTTTGCTGTCAGTCTCTGCTCGTCTCCCCCCAGCACTGTACAGCTTGGAGTGGAGGGTAAAAATCATCAGAGATTCAGTTTACGAGGGACAGAGGGAGGGCAGCAGCTCACAGCATCATCAACAAACACACACACACACACACAAACACACAGACAGTCACAGGCACACAGACACACACACACTCAGAGAAATAGACACATAACATGTGCAGAGAGATAGATACACACAGAGGGGCACACAGATATACATATAAACGCACACAAATAGACAAGTGCGGACAGAAATGCGCAGATACATGCTTGGACATACAAACACACTTGGAGTCAGAGAGTTACACTGAGTGTTTGTAAACAGACCTATCGGCCCATACAGTCCATGCGGATGATAATCTCAATCTAAGCCAGTCCCACTTGCATGTGCTTGGATCATATTTTCCCAAACCTTCCCTTATACTTGCACTTAATCAAATGTCTTTTAAACGTTGTAACTTTACCCACACCCATCACTTCTCAGGACGTTCGTTCCATACACGAACCAAATGATGTGTAATCACAACGCACTTCATGGGCACTGATCAGGGGTACACGAGAACTCAGTGGGAAGCTTGGGAAGTAAGTGCTGGGAATCTTGATGACATGTACTTATCATCAACAGCCGAAGGAATAATGCAGGAAGACATGAGGCTGATTTACGTGGTGCCATTATTATACAAATTGGGATGGAAAAGGCAGGGAACAACAGACCGGTGAGCATGACATCGGTGGTGGGCAAGATGTTGGAGAGAATCCTGAGGGACAGGATGTACATGTATTTGGAAAGGCAAGGACTGA
>NC_057712.1:48709183-48719176 GCF_004010195.1 Chiloscyllium plagiosum
CCCCTCCTTTCTGCTTTTAGCTCTCTCTTCAGGTCCTTCCTGGCTACCCTATAACTCTCAATCGCTCCAATTGAACCTTCACGTCTCATCTTGAGATAGGCCGCCCTCTTCCATTTAATAAGGGATTCCAATTCCTTATTAAACCACGGCTCCCTCGCATGACCCTTTCCTCCCTGCCTGACAGGTACATAATTATCAAGGACACTCAATAGTTGCCCCTTGGACAAGTTCCACATATCATTTACACTCTTGCCTTGGAGTCTACTTTTCCAAGCCACACATCCTTAATCATTCCTCACCGCATCATAATTTCCCTGACCCCAGCTATAACTCTTGCCTTGTAGTACACACTTATCCCTCTCCATCACGGGTGTAAAAATCACCGAATTATGGTCACTATCCCCAAAGTGCTCACCTACCTCTAATTCTAACACCTGGCCTGGTTCGTTACCCAGAACCAAATCCAGTATGGCCTCACCTCTTGTTGGCCTGTCTACATATTGTCAGGAAACTCTCCTGCACACATTGAACAAACACTGAGCCATCTAACGAACTTGAGCTATAGCTTTCCCAATCAATATCAGGAAAGTTAAAGTCCCCCATAACAACCACCCTATTACTGTCACTCATCTCCTGAATCACCTTCCCTATCCTTTCTTCAATGATTCTAGGACTATTAGGAGGCCTGTAAAAGACTTTCGTATCATCCGCAAACTTGCTCACCCAACCTTCTAGGGGGTTTTAACTTTCCAAACACAGACTGGGACTGCCATAGTATTAAGGGTTTAGATGAAGAGGAATTTGTATAAGAAAATTTTCTGATTCAGTATATGGATGTACCTAGTAGAGAAGGTGCAAAACTTGATGTACTCTTGGGAAATAAGGCAGGACGGGTGACTGTGGTGTTAGTGGAGGAGTACTTTGGAGCAGTGACCATAATTTTATTAGATTTAAAATAGTGATGGAAAAGGATAGACCAAATTTAAAAGTTGAATTTCTCAATTGGCGAAAGGCTAAATTTGACAGTATTAGGCAAGACTTTTCAAACACTGATTGGGGGCAGATGTTCACAGGTAAAGGGATGGCTGGAAAATGGGAAGCCTTCTGAAATGAGATCACGAGAGTCCAGGGGCAACACGGTGAAAGGAAAGGCTGCTAAGTATAAGGAATGCTGAATGAATAAAGAAGTTGAGGGTTTGATTAAGAAAAAGAAGGAAACATATGTGAGGTATAGACAGGATAGATCGAGTGAATCCTTCAAAGAAGGTAAAGGCAGTAAAGTATACTTAAGAGGGAAATCAGGTGGGCAAAAAGGGGACATGAGATAGCTTTGGCAAATAGAGATAAGGAGAATCCAAAGGGATTTTACAAATACATTAAGGACAAAAAGGTAACTAGGGAGAGAATAGGGCCCTTCAAAGATCAGCAAGGCATTTCTGTGGAGCCACAGGAGATGAGGGAGATACTAAATGAGTATTTTGCATCAGTGTTTACTGGGGAAAACATGGAAGACATAGAATGTAGGGAAATAGATGGTGACATCTTGAAAAATGTCCATATTACAGAGGAGGAAGTGCTGGATATCTTGAAATGCACAAAAGTGGATAAATCCCCACAACCTAATCAGGTGTAGATTACAGTGGTGCTGGAAAACCACAGTAGGTCAGGCAGCATCCGAGGAGCAGGAAAATCGACATTTCAAGCAAAAGCCCTTCATCGGGAATCATTCCTGATGAAGGGCTTTTGCCTGAAATGTCAATTTTCCTGCTCCTCAGATGCTGCCTGACCTGCTGTGCTTTTCCCGTATCACTCTAATCTTGACTCTGATCTCCAGCATCTGCAATCCTCATTTTCGCCGACCTGATCAGGTATACCCTACAACTCTGTGGGAAGCTAGGGCAGTGATTGCTGGGTCTCTTGCTGAGATATTTGTATCATTGATAGTCACAGGTGAGGTGCCAGAAGACTGGAGGTTGACTAATGTGGTGCCACTATTTAAGAAATGTGGTAAGGACAAGCCAGGGAACTATAGACTGATGAGCCTGATATCGGTGGTGGGCAAGTTGTTGCAGGGAATCCTGAGGGACAGGATGTACATGTATACGGAAAGGCAAGGATTCATTAGGCATGTTTAACATGGCTTTGTGCATGGGAAATCATGTCTTACAAACTTGTTTGAGTTTCTTGAAGAAGTAACAAAGAGGATTGATGAGGGTAGAGTGGTAGACGTGATCTATATGGACTTATGTAAAGCGTTTGACAAGGTTCCACATGGGAGACTGTTCGTAAGGTTAGACCTCGTGGAATACAAGGAGAACTAGCCATTTGGATACAGAACTGGCTCCTTGAAAGTGGAGTCGCAGGTAGATAGGATAGTGAAGAAGGTGTTTGGTATGCTTTCCTTTATTGGTCAGAGTATTGAGTACAGGGGTTGGGAGGTCATGTTGCAGCTGTACAGGACATTGGTTAGGCCATTATTGGAATATTGCGTGCAATTCTGGTGCCCTTCTTATCGGATAGATTAGATTAGATTAGATTAGATTACATTACAGTGTGGAAACAGGCCCTTCGGCCCAACAAGTCCACACTGACCCGCCGAAGCGCAACCCACCCATACCCCTACATTTACCCCTTACCCAACACTACGGGCAATTTAGCATGGCCAATTCACCTGACCTGCACATCTTTGGACTGTGGGAGGAAACCGGAGCACTCGGAGGAAATCCACGCAGACACGGGGAGAACGTGCAAACTCCACACAGTCAGTCGCCTGAGGTGGGAATTGAACCCGGGTCTCCGGCGCTGTGAGGCAGCAGTGCTAACCACTGTGCCACCGTGCCGCCCAAATGTTGTGAAACTTGAAAAGGTTCAGAAAAGATTTACAGGGATAATGACAGGTTGGAAGATTTGAGCTATAGGGAAAGGTTGAATAGGCTGGGGCTGTTTTCCTTGGTGCATCGGAGGATGAGGGGTGACCTGAAAGTGGTTTATAAATCATGAGGGGTATGGATAGGATATATAGACAAAATCTTTTCCCTGTGTTGGGGGAGTCCAGAACGAGAGGTCATAGGTATAGGGTGAGAGGGAAAAGATATAAGAGACCTAAGGAGCAACTTTTTCACGCAGATGGTGTGCATGTATGGAATGAGCTGCCTGAGGAAGTGGCGGAGGCTAGTACAATTGCAACATTTAAAAGACATTGGATGAGTATATGAGTAGGAAGGGTTTGGAGGGATATGGGCCGGGTGCTGGCAGGTGGGACTCGATTGGGTTGGGATCTCTGGTCGGCATGGATGAGTTGGGCCAAAGGGTTTGCCGCCATGCTGTATGTCTCTATGACTCTATGACTTATGTCCCTCAACAGATACATAAATGGTCAGGAAGCAGAGGGATACAGATTCCTGGAAAATCGTCGACAGGTTTAGATGGAGGATCTGGATCAGCGCAGGCTTGGAGTGCCAAACAGCCTGTTCCTGTGCTGTAATTTTCTTTGTTCTTTGTTCTTGATTAGATGACACTTCAGGACTGAAATGAGAATGAATTTCTTCAGCCAGAGGGTGGTGTATCTGTGCTAGTGATTGCCACTGAAGACTGTGGAGGCAAAGTCTTTGAGTGTATTTAAGACAGAGATAGATTGGTTCTTGATCGATAAGGAAATCAACAGTTTGGGGAAAGGTAGGAGAATGGTATTGAGTTCAAAGTTTGTGAGAAGATTTGTAGCTCGGGTGCTCGTTGCTGTGGTTCTGTTCGCCGAGCTGGAAGTTTTTGTTGCAAACGTTTCATCCCCTGTCTAGGTGACATCCTCAGTGCTTGAGAGCCTCCTGTGAAGCGCTTCTGTGGTGTTTCCTCCGGCATTTATAGTGGCCTATCCCTGCCGCTTCCGGTTCTGTTCTTTGTTTCGCTTGCCCTTTAATGGTAGTGTTGTCCCAGTCAAATTCATGTTGCTTGTCATCTGCGTGTGTGGCTACTAGGGACTTATAACAGCACACAAACCAACAGCCACTCACCAAAACGAAGGACCCGATACCCAGCATGAGCAAAACTAACGTAGTGTACAAAATCCCATGCAGGGACTGCACAAAACACTATATAGGACAAACAGGAAGACAGCTAACGATCTGCATCCATGAACATCAACTAGCCACGAAACGACACGACCAGCTATCCCTAGTAGCCACACACGCAGACGACAAGCAACATGAATTTGACTGGGACAACACTACCATTATAGGGCAAGCGAAACAAAGAACAGCCAGGGAATTCCTAGAAGCTTGGCACTCATCCACAAACTCCATCAACAAACACATAGACCTGGATCCAATATACTGGCCACTACAGCGGACAGCTGAAACTGACAACCGGAAGCGGCAGGGACAGGCCACTATAAATGCCAGAGGAAACACCACAGAAGCGCTTCACAGGAGGCTCCCAAGCACTGAGGATGTCACATAGACAGGGGACGAAACGTTTGCAACAAAGACTTCCAGCTCGGCGAACAGAACCACAGCAATGGCATTGAGAGCCATGATCAAATGGTGGAGCAAACTCGGGCTGAATAGCCAAATATGCTCTTGTATGTTAGGTTTCTCAAGGAGTTTAAAGTAGAACACACAGAAAACTGTGGTAGAACCAGATACTGTGAGAATGGAATTACTAAAGGGAAATTATGCTTGACAAATCTTCAAGGACATTACTGTCGGGTTAGTCAGGAGAGCCATTGGATGTGATTTATTTAGATTTCCAGAAGGCTTTCACATGAGAGATTAATGTGTAAAATTAAAGCACATAGGACTGGGCACATAGGATTGGGGGGGTAATATATTGAAATGAGTAAAAAATGTATTAGCCACCAAGTTAAGGGTAGGCAATGGCCTATTAATGCTGGCCTATTAAGCCAGAGACCCAGGTAATGTTCTGGGGACATGGATTCAAATGTTGCCATGGCAGATAGTGGAATTTGAATTCAATATAACAAAAATCTGTAAATAAGAATCTACTAATGACCACAAAATCAATGCCAATTGTCAGAAAACAAATCATATTTGATGGACTAATGTACTTCAGGAAAGGAAGTCTGCCATTCTCACTTGGTCCTCCATGTGGCTCCAGACCCACAGCAATATGGTTGACTCTCAATTCCTTTCTGAAATGGCCAAGCAACCCATTCAGCTGTACCAATTGCTACAAAATCTCAAAGAAATGAAACCAGACGGATCACCTGGCATTGACCTAGGGATCTGAAAAGACAACGGCAGAAACAGCCCAGTTGACTCAGTAAAGTCCTTCTTAATAACGTCTGGGAGCTAGTACCAAAATCGGGAGAGCTGTCTCACAGACTAGTCAAGCAACAGCTTGACATAGTCATGCTCATGTAATCATACCTTGCACACTATGTCTAGACACCACCATCACCATTCCTGGATATGTCCTGTCCCACTGGCAGGACACGTCCAACAGAGGTAGCGGCACAGTGATATACAGTGGGAATGGAATTACCCTGGGAATCCTCAACATTAACTCTGGAGCCCATGAAGTCTCCTGCTGATTACCACATACCATCCTCCTTCAGCTGATGAATGAGTACTCCTCCGTGTTGAACATCATTTGGAAGAAGCACTGAGGATGGCAAGGGCACAAAATATACTCTGGTTGAGGGAATTCAATGTCCACCACTAAGCATGGCTCAGCAGGAGAACTACAGATTGGGCTAGTCATGTCCTAAAGGACACAACTGCTTGACTGAGTCTGCGGCAGGTGGTGAGAGAATGAACAAGAAGGAAAAACATAT
This sequence comes from Chiloscyllium plagiosum, assembly GCF_004010195.1. Taxonomy (NCBI): domain Eukaryota; kingdom Metazoa; phylum Chordata; class Chondrichthyes; order Orectolobiformes; family Hemiscylliidae; genus Chiloscyllium; species Chiloscyllium plagiosum. The sequence continues at coordinate 48,714,972 of NC_057712.1, forward strand.
TTAACAATCTGCCAGCTGCAGATGCATCTTTGACAGTATCGGTAAAAGTGACAACCGCACAGTTCTTGAGGAGACCAAATCCTGCCTTCAAATTGAAGATAACCACCATCATGTTATGTGGCACCATCACCATGCTAAATGGGACAGACTTCAAATAGATCTAGTAACTCTGGCACTGGGCATTCACAAGGCACTGTGGGCCATCAGGAGTAGCAGAATTGTACTCCAGTACAATGGATCTAAGCTCTGCAGTCCTGCTACATCCAGTCATATATAGTAGTGGGCAATTAAACAACTCACTGGAGGAGAAAGCTCCAGAAATCTCCTCATCCTCAAAATGGAAGAGCTCAGCATATCAATGCAAAAGATAAGACTGAAGCTTTTGCAGCAAACTTCAGCCAGAAGTGCTCAGTGGATGGTCCATTTGGCCTCTTCTGGTGGTCTCCAGCATTACAGATACCAGTCTTCAACCAATTCGATTCACTCCATGTGAAAGCAAGAAATGGTTGGAGACACTGGATACTGCAAAATGTATGGCCCTGACAACATTCCAGCAATATTACTGAGTTCTTGAGCTCGAGAACTTGCTGTTGATGTTCCCCTAGCCAAACTGTTCAAGTACAGTTGCAACACTTGCATCTACCTGACAATGTGGAAAATTGCCTAAATATATCCTGCACATGGAAAGCAGGACAAATCTCACCCGATCAATTACCGCCCCTTCAAACAACTTTTGATCATCGGTAAAGTGATGGAAGGTGTCACCCACAGTGCTGTCAAGAGCATCTGCACAGTAATAACATGCTCAGCAACAACCTGCTCAGTGATGCCCAGTTTGAGTTCTGCCAGGACCACTCAGCTTCTGACATCATTACAACCTTGATTCAAACATGGCCAAAGAGCTGAATTCCAGAGGTGAGATAACGTGACAGCTCTTGACATCAAGGATGCATTCAACCACGGAAACCTGGTAAAGCTGGAATCAATGAGAATCCAGGGGCAAACTGTCATATGGTTAGGATCATACCTGACACATAGGAAGATGGTCATGGTTATTGGAGGTCAGTCATCTCAGCTCTAGAACATCTCTGCAGGAAGTCGTCAGGGTAGTGTCCTCGGTCCAACCAACATCAACTGGTTCATCAATGACCTCCCCTCCATCATAAGGTCAGAAGTGAGGATGTTCACTGATGATTGCAGAATGTTCAGCCCCATTCATGACTCCTCAGACACTGAAGCAGTCCATGTCCAAATGGAACAAGATCAGGGCATTATCAGGGCTTGGGCTGACAAGTAGCAAGTAACATTCACATCACACAAATGCCAGTCTATGACCATCAGCAATAAGAGGCAATCTAACCATTGATTCTTGACATTCAATGGTGTAATCCACACTATCAAGATCCTGGGGATTATCATTGACCAGAAACTCAATTGGACTCACACATAAACACAGTAGCTACAAAAGTAGGTCAGAGGTTAGAAATACTGCAGGAAGTACACACTTCCTGACTCCCCAAAGCCTGCCCACCTTCTAAAAGGCATAAGTCAGGGGTGTGATGGAATACTCCCCACTTACCTGGATACCTGCAGTCCCAACAACACTCAAGAAGCTTAACACCATCCAGGACAAAGCATTACATTCACAAGTATCCACTCCCACCAGCAGTGATGCTTAGTAGTAGCAGTGTATACTATCTACAAGATGAACTGCAGAAATTCACCAAAGATCCTTGGACAGCACCTTCCAAACACACAACCATTTCCATCTAGAAGGACAAGGACAGGAGATACTTGAGAACACCATCACCTTCAAGTTCCCCTCCAAGCCACTCACCATCCTGACTTGGAAATATATTGCCATTCTTTCAATATCACTGAGTAAAGATTCTGGAAATCCCTCCTTAATGACATTGTGGGTCAACCCACTGCAATAGTCCATGAGGCAGCTCACCACCACCTTCTCAAGAGGAATTTGGGGCAGGCAATAAATGCTAGCAAGCTAGTGACAACCACTTCCAACAAAAGAATAAATGAACAAATAAAAAGAGATGGAATAAATTTGTCTTACTCTGAAGGGCAGACAATGACTACTGGTTTGTTTCAGGGCCCGAGTTATGTATAATATATGTTAATCATTTAGATGATGGAGATAAATGTAATATTTTAAAGTTTGTAAATGAAACAAAGCTAGGTAGAAGGGTGAGCTGTGAGGAAGTTGCAGAGATGTTGCAGAATGATTTGGACAGTCTAAATGAGTGGACAAATAGATAGCAGATTCAGTAAATTATGGATAAATGTATATAAATCCATATTGGTAGCAACAATAGAAAGGCAGATTATTGATTGAAAAGCTGAACATTGAGAAAGAGATATGTTCAATGAGACCTGGGTGACCTGGCATACCATAGAATCATAGAATCCCTACAATGCAGATAGAGGCCATTTATCCCATGTCTTCCACACACCCCTCTGAAGACCATTCCAAACCCTCCACTCTATCCCTGTAAGCCCACATTTACTACAGTTTAAGCCACCGAGTCTGCACAATCCTGGACACCAAGAGGCAATTTAGCATGGCCAATCTACACGTTTTTGTCAGAAACTCATTCAGATATGGGGACAACTGTAAATTCCACACAGTCATCCAAGGCTAGGATCAGACTCAGGTCTTTGGTGCTGTGAGGCAGCATGCTAACCACTGAGCCCTTTCCTGAAGAAGGGCTTATGCCCGAAATGTCGATTCTCCTGTTCTCTGGATGCTGCCTGACCTGCTGCACTTTTCCAGCAACACATTTTCAGCTCTAACCACTGAGCTACTATGCTGCTCCAAAGTAACTGAAAGTAAGTGTGTCTCTCCAGCAGAAAGTAAAGAAGGCAAATTGAATGTTATCCTCCATAGCAAGAAGACTCCAATACAGAAACAAGGATGTTTTGCTGCAATTGTATAGGGTATTAGTGAAATCACACTTAGAATATTGTGTGTAATTTTGGTCTCCTTATCTGAGGAAGAACATTCTTGCTGGAGGAGTGGTGTGATGGTTTAATAAATTAATTCAGACGATTGCAGAGATAGAGTCAGAGAGATGAATAGCCCGGAAAAAGAACTTTCGGTCCAACTCATTCATATCGACCAGATATCGTAACCTAGTCTCATCCCATTTGCCAGCATTTGGCCCATATCGCTCTAAATCCTTCCTATTCATATACCCATCCAGATGCCTTTTAAATGCTATAATTGTACCAGCCTCCACCACTTCCTCTGGCAGCTCATTCCATACACGCACCACCCTCTGCATGAAAAAGTTGCACCTTAGATCTCTTTTATATCTTTCCCCTCTCACCCTAAACCTATGTCCTCTAGTTTTGGACTCATGCAACCCTAAGATAAGACCTTGTCTGTTTATCTTATCCATGCCCCTCATGATTTTTAAAATCTCTATAAGGTCACCCCTCTGCCTCTGACAATCGAGGGAAAACAGCCTCAAACTATTCAGTCACTCCCTATAGCTCAAATCCTCCAACCCTGGCAACATCCTTGTAAATCTTTTCTGAACCCTTTCAAGCTTCAAAATATCCTGTCGATTGGAAGGAGACCAGACGCAACATTCCAACAGTTCTTAACCAATGTCCTGTACAACCGCAACATTACCTCTCAACTCCTATACTCAATGCTCTGATCAATGAAGGAAATTACACCAAATGCCGCCTTCATTATCCTATCCTACTGCAACATGATTTTCAAGGAATTATGAACCTGCACTCCAAGGGCACATTGTTCAGCAACACTCCCCAGGAACATACCATTAAGTGTATAAGTCCTGCTTGGATTTTCCTTTCCAAAATGCAAACCTCACATTTATCTAAATTAAACTCCATCTGCCACTCCTCAGCCCACTGGCTCATTTGATCAAGATCCCGTTGTACTCTGAGGTAACCTTCTTCACTGCCCGCTACACCTCCAATTTTGGTGTCATCTGCAAAGTTACTAAGTATACCTCCTATATTCACATTCAAATCATATATATAAATGATGAAATGTGGTACACCCAGCACCGATTCTTGTGGCACACCACTGGTAGAAAGTGAGGACTGCAGATGCTGGAGATTAGAGCTGAAAAATGTGTTGCTGGAAAAGCGCAACAGGTCAGGCAGCATCCAAGGAGCAGGAGAATCGACGTTTCGGGCATAAGCCCTTCTTCAGG